>NW_023260020.1:0-17134 GCF_009762535.1 Notolabrus celidotus | reverse complement strand
GCCCCCCCGAGCTAAACTGGGACACTGCTGGCCGTGCACATGCTGTGAAACTAAACACACCCAGAGCCACTTTCCCCTCCTCTGTGTCGACACAATCAGTTAAAGACTGGAACATAAATTTCCCTCTTCACCGTAGAGACCAGTTTACGCCCATTCCAACCAGCTTGCTCTGCAGCGGCTGGCGGGGTTAAGTGCCTCGCTCATCTTGAGCATTTGGAATAAATTATGCAGATTGCCTGTTATGGCCTTCCATTATGTTAAGCATTATAACCAGCACTATTTTTCTATACAAAGTGTTATTCAGATTGATTTTCTGACCCCATTTGCTAATGCTTTCACTGTTGAATCTAATTGCTCGGCAGAAAAAATGGATCCCAAACCGGGCAGGAGATGAAAAATGTGACATTTCCTGCTCTGTTTTTCTAAAAATGTGAAATGCCAAGCATTAACTAATTAAAGTGAACCGTCTCCTGCAGCTCCATTCATATTTCTAACTGGTTTTGTAGAATTTTCTTAAAGTAGATGTTGTTATCACTGCAGACTCACTCTAACTGCTGTGTTATATATTTTATAATCAGACTCATTTGCAGAGCATCATGCACAGAATGTTTCTTAAAGAGTACCTAGTGTTTCACTCCAGAGACTTCAGATCTGCTTTACAGTTTCTCAGACTAATTACCTTCACATGACGATACTCTGATGAGCATGGCTCTTGTGTGTCTTGGCGGTGCGTTTATGGATGCTCCAAAAGTATAAACTAGAAGAGGGGAACTAAGAGAACGACTTATGGATTAATTAGTGGAGCGATCGAGAGTAAATTGGCGCATGTTGGGCTGAAAATGACGTATATACTCCAGGGCTCTCCAGTGAGATTTTGGAAGCGGATTGTATCCTCTCATTATCCGGCTGTATTTTGTTTAGGGATGCACCAATCCTACTTTTTAGGTCCTGATACCGATACCTGGGCTTTGGTATCTGCTGATACGGATACTAACTGATCCGATCCTGGTATTGATTTAACAATCTCTATTCCTTAAAGGCACTATGAGGAGTTTTTAACCAGTTGAGAAATAGACTGAAACTGACACTGATGCCTCCTGATGACCTTCAAAAGCAAACAAGACCATGAACAACAACACTGATACCTTCTCTGTTGTCATTTTTAATGCCTTAAACCACTCTGAGGGGGTAGGTGTCAGACCACATGATAGACATTTGGCTTTAAAAACACCCTTTTTTTTGGCTGTTTTCATGGCAAATAATCACATTGAGTGATAAATCTGTCTGTTAAGAGACAGCAGGGTGAGGTTTTTGTTGTAAACACTACTTTTGCATGTACAGAACAAGAGATAAGAGGTATCACTTTGTTCACAAGGGGGCGCCAAAATTGATATAAATCAAAAGTTCCTCACAGCAGCTTTAATGTGAGGATAGAATCATGTTTTGGTAACTTCAGGCTTTTCTGACTTGATGGTGAACTTTGCCTGAGTTCCAAGTGGTAAACCAGAGGCTGGAATCCCTTCATTTCATGGATCTGGAGCAATTAAATCCAATAACCTGTCTGTGTTTTCACTCTTTGAATCCATTAAACGAAGGTTTCTTCCTTCTTTGCAGTCGGCTGCAGCTGATGATAACTTCTTCCTTTGGGCTTCCACTACATTTTTCAGTGCGACCGCCATCCTTCAAAACATTACCGCTGCACATGTTGCAAGTTTCCAGCGGAGTTGTTAGCAAAATCAATCAATCAATCAATCAATCAATCAATCAATCAATCAATCAATCAATCAATCAATCAATCAATCAATCAATCAATCAATCAATCTTTATTTGTATCGCGCCAAATCACAACAAATGTTATCTCAAGACTCTTTTACAAACAGAGCAGGTCTAGACCACTCTATGTCAAATTATGAACAGAGACCCAACACCAAGACAGGGTAAGACTCAGTCTGACCCCACCTTAATCCACCATGAGCATTGCACATCGCAGTATTTAGCTAGTTACAGTGGTGAGGACAAACTTCCTTTAACAGGCAGAAACCTCCAGCAGGACCAGACTCATGTTAGACACACATCTGCTGAGACTGAGTTGGGTCTGGAAAGACAGATAGAGGGGAGTAAGAGAGAGAGGTGATAGTGATGAGACGAGTCGTAGAAGCTGTTGCCGCTGGAGTCAGCTCAGAGGAACCTACGAGACAAGGGAGCTCAGGGACTCCAGAAAGGTCTATGGTTAGTAACTTTAATGGGACAGGCAGAGTTAAAGTAAGGGATGAGGGGGTTGGGGGGAAGGGGGTGAGCTAGGTAAAGAAGAGTGACATGCAGCTGAACTGCAGAGTCTCTGTAGTTATCCTCCATCATGCTCCACCGGGCAAAAATGCACAGACCGGGCGGTGCTGATGACGTAGGAGACGCACATGGCTGTAAACACAGAAAAGCATAGAACTGAGATGAATAGATCTGCCATGTGGATCGGCACTATATATCGGCCCCTTGTCACCGATATCTGATCTAGCTTTTTGAGCCTGATCTAGCTGATATCTGGCCCTCTCTCTCAGGCAAAAGTGGCCCAAATCCCATTTTTTGGGGGTCAAGTGACCAGGTCAGATTTTTTAGCGGCAGTGTGAACACTCAAATCTGGTCTAAATCAGATTTTTTTCAAATCAGATCCACATCTGTTAGATGTGGCGGCTTGAGGAAGACAGGAAGTGTGGGGAGTAGAGATCAGGGGGAGGCATGCAGCAAAGGATTGTGGCTGTGAGTCGAACCAGCGACGGCTTCAGCAAGAACTAAAGCCTCTGTTTACAGCTGCACTAGGCCAAATTAACGCCACAAGTCGTCCGTCTTTCATCCAGTGTGTGCCTCAAACGGTTATCTGAAGTGTCCACGCTGTGCTGAAGCATGATCCTGAAGCTGAATGCACTTTCACAGGCTTTCTGAGTGCATTTAAACATTCCCATTGCTCCTAACAGCCTCCGCAACGTCAGACAATGACGCTCAGCATCCAGCTGAAGTGCCACTCAGACCCTTTAACAAGCCGCCGCCGCTGGATCGCCTTGAAGGACACTGTGGATTAATGGTGCCGCTCAGGCAGCGCGGCTCTCCAGACCTCACGCTTGATGTAAACGGCCTTGATGTTTACTGATGGCTGTGTTTGTTGTTGTGAGTTTTGGCTGGATTTTAGGCGGGATTAATGTCGGGGGAGGGGGGGGGGGGGGGGTAGTGGCACTTACAGGGATGGTCTGCTGAAATTAATCTGGCAGCGAGTGAGCGGCTCGTCAGAGGTGATGTCTTCACCTTGGACTGGGGTGCATTATCTGGATGAAAAGGCAGCAGCCGGCCGACAAGACTGATGAGGACGGGACATCCTCCTCTCTGCCTCGCCTCGCCCCGCCCCTCAAACAATCTCACAACGAGCATGAAGCTGACATTCTCTGATATTTGAGCCAAGATAACAAATACATCTTGATCTAACAGCAATAACTGCAGGATGGAATGAGTATGCAGGCTGCTTATTCAGACATCAGACATGCCATGATGAGGATGATGTGTTTGTGAGTTGATAATGTAAGGATGTAGGAAATATTTATCAGTAACTGCTGCATTTCGTTGCAAATTTGATGCCATGGCATCATGCAACTCAGGACAAGCTGCAGATTTAGGGTCTGTATACACTTTGAAGTCTATGAAGGTGACCGGAGGGACTTTACCCCTGAACTGCGTTTGGACTGGTGGACCCAGGGTCTAAATTTAGTTCAGGGGTAGATAATCTCCCCCCTAAAAAGCCCCTGCTAGGGAAGTAGTACTTTTCAAAGGTCCAAGGACTTTCAGGGGGCGGGGCCTGCAACGCTGAACGTGTCTGATTGGTAGATTAACCTCAGTGTTTTTATTCCGCCCTCCGTCCACAATAACATCACACACATCTGTGATTCTCTTGATTTCTCTTTCTTTCATTAGTTTTTATTTGTTCTATCTTTTTTGTATGTGTGTGTACTTTTCAAAAGAAGAAACTGGGATTCTCCGGGTCAACTTTTTTGCCAATTTTTTTTTTTTCATTTTGTTTTTGCCAAAATTTTAATTTTTCAAAACAAAAAAAAAAATTCAATTTAAAAAAAATATATTTTTTGTCAAATTTTTTTTTCAAATTCTTCTTTTGAAAAATTTTTTTTGAAAAATTTTTTGGTCCATTTTTTTTCAAATTTTCTTCTGTCAAAATTTTTTTTTTCCATTTTTTTTTTTGTCACATTTTTCCAAAAACCATTCACAGTCATTGTTTTTTCACATCTGTGATTCTCTTGATTTCTCTTTCTTTCATTAGTTTTTATTTGTTCTATCTTTTTTGTATGTGTGTGTACTTTTCAAAAGAAGAAGCTGTGATTCTCTTGATTTAGCAGCTTGTAACAGTAGTCTTCTCTCAGCCCACCGTGAATGCGTCTCTCCTCCCGGTGTTCCGGTTTTAAAAGTGACCCTGTAAACTGGAGACCTTCAGCTGAACGTGTCAGTGTTTGTGGAGTTTACACAGCTGTTGAAACACAGAGGGAGTTCCTGGGAATGCAAACTAGTTTAGTTTTTATTAAGATTTCAAAATATCCTCATCAGATATTTAATGATGGTCTAAAGACGTTTATGAGGGATGCATCCGGCTGAGAGTCTCCAGTTAACAGGGTCGCCGTTTAAACCAAAACACCAGGCCGATCTCTGCGATCACGGCTTTTTGAGTTCAAAAGGATTTTAAAGCCGTGTTGAAACATCTTTGCTACTCGCGCTTATCTCCTCTCACGTGTTGATTCATTCTTTGCTTTTTACATGTTTTTAACCGCAGGCACAAAATTTTCACTTTTTTAATGTTTTTCTAATTTTGGAGCACAATTTCAAATTTCAGGAAAATTTATTTTTTCGACAGGCTCCGGGTCAACTTTTTTGTCAAATTTCTTTTGTCAAATTTTTTTTGTCAAATTTTTTTTGTCAAATATTTTTTGTCAAATTTTTTTTATCAAATTCATTTTTTTCCAAAAAAATTTCAAACCTTTTTTTTCAAAACTTTTTTTTCAAAACTTTTTTTCAAAACTTTTTTTTCAAAACTTTTTTTCAAAACTTTTTTGTAATTTGTCTCCAGTTAACAGGGTCGCCGTTTAAACCAAAACACCGGCCGATCTCTGCGATCACGGCTTTTTGAGTTCGAAAGGATTTTAAAGCCGTGTTGAAACGTCTTTGCTACTCGCGCTTATCTCCTCTCACGTGTTGATTCAGTGAATCCATCTGTGATGAAATATAGCACCATCTAAAACAGACCAGCTGAGTCTCTTCATGCTAACAGGCTAACTGTTGTGTTGCTCATAATGATACCTGCCTGTCCGTCTGCTTCTATGGTGTCATCTGTGATGAATGGCATTCGTCTTTGACTTACTGCCCTCTACTGGTCTGGAATGGGGGCACAGGAACCTTTTAGTTCAGGGGAAAGTAGTTCTGGGGGCTAAAAGACCCCGGGAATCCTGGTTGAAATGCACCTTAACCTTATAGTACAGACATTTAATGAATGATAAAATCCTAAAATACACTAAAAGCTGCATTAACTTGCATATTAAGTAAAGATGAGAAGGCAGACCTGGAGTTTGAACTTCCCACATCTCGTTAGACCTTAAAGTCGGCCACAAGCCAAAAGCTGGATGTTGCTGCCCTCATAATGTACTTATACAAATATTACATGAATAAAATTCAATGTAACCTGATCAAACATCTAATATACAAGCTTTCTTTCTACGAAGGATCTTTAATCCGACTCCCTCCGGGTTTGAATATCCATATGTGTTGGAGAAACCACCTTTTTCCTCCAGCAGGAGTAAGTGATCGATTATTCTGTGACTGCCTTTCTGTGTGAGTCAGTAAATATACCTGGTACATCATTACTGGGGTTTACCTCCAGCGTGGACCTCATGCAGGTGCAGCTGACCTTTCACTCGCAGCGGGACGCGCTCTCATAATGTCAGGAGAGAGTCTGCAAGTGTGTCTCTGCAGGGGGTCGTGAGTGTGTCCGCAGAACAATCATGCATTATATACTTTAATGCACGCAGCTGTGTGGGAGGGAGTTAAAGTGAAATGTCAAATATGAGGAGGGAAGGACAAAAGCAGAAGAATGGATGGTCAGGTCAACTCAAAGTGAAGCAGATAAACAACCTTCAGAGAGCTCTGTCAGAAGAATCCTGTTTTTCATGCAGACCTTGTTGATGAAGTAAAACATCTTGATCATGACATAAACCGACGAGGTCACGGCGTCCTCTTTGGGACACACAATGAGACAGAATCTCCACATTCAGGACATTTTGTCGTCTTTATTTCTTGCAAGACTCCAGGTCTCAGTTGAAGGACAGAGCTGATGTCTTTAGAGCTTGGCTGCAGGTTGTTCCTCAGTCTTATCCGTCCACATTTACCTGTATTTTTCCACAGCTAGTGCACATTCTCTGAATTTTGATGTAAATTCCAGATCCTAAATGGCTGCATGGCGGTGCATTGGTTAGCGCTGTTCCTTAAGGTCTGAAGGTCATAAGACTTTCTGTGAAGTTTGCATGCATGGGTCCTTTTCTGGCTTCCATCAGGTTGGATATTCACACTTAATGTCCTGCAGGAGTGAGTGCGTGCATGAGTGGTTGTTTGTCTCTATAACGCCGGACTTCTACCAGATCTCTCTCTCATCTGCAGCAGGACAGCTAGAGTCATGTGATTGAGGTTTCCCCTTCTGTAATCACTGAATCAAGGATTCTCCTCCTCCTCCTCTCCTCATCCATGTTGTCTTTCTGGTCCTCTGATAACCTCTGACCTGTTGACTCCAGACCTGGCTCCGCTCATCATGACTTTGGTTTGTTGTTGTGGTTAAGTGAAATACGATCTGGTGATAACACAAAGCAGGCAGAACGAACGGAGGGGATCCAGTGGAAGTTAACACATTGAGTAGAATAGAAACCGATCAGATCTGGAGATGTGACATGTTCAGAGACAGGTCTGTTGAATCCTTCCTCCATGCTTTCATCCAAACGTGATTCTCCACAGCAACAGTGTCATGACTATTTTATAAGAGAGAACAAGTATACTCTCCTTTTTAGTGGTCTGATACCCACACATACACACACACACACACACACACACACACACACACTCACAGAGTCCCGGCCTGAAGGAGGTTCAGCTGCAGATGAATGAGTCCAGTAACTGGCAGCCTGCTGAAGAAACTGAGGGGTGCATGCGTGTGAGACTCTGCAGCTGCTGCTCGTACACTAGCAGTCACACCATCCTCTCACTCCATCCATCCTCCAGTCCCCTCTGCTCTCCATCATCCTGCTTGTCCTTTTTTCATCTACATCTCCCTCCTTTTCACAATCCCTCAGTCCCTCGCACATCACTCTGTCACAACTCTGCAATCTGAGCCGCTCGTTCTGCGTCCCTGAGCTTTGAGAACAAGACGCTCGAGGTGCTCCAGGATCAGTTTGGAGCATGCATGGCTCTGCGGTCAGTTCAGGTTATAGATCCGCCCCTGCTTACAGCACCTTGCTTGACTTTTTGGACCTCTGACAGGATGATCTCTCCTCCTTATCCAACCTCAATTTGTTTTCATACTCATAACCTTAAGTGCATTTATGCCACGTTATACCTTTGCAGCATATTATGGTTTTACAAACTTGTTGTGATGACATCAGATTTAAAAATAAGCAGAACCAGAAAACCGATCACATCCAACCATTCATCTCCGAGCGTGACCTTTTGAAAAACTAAATCAATTTAGAGAAAGCAGGCGGTAATTTGTCCTCGTCTCTTGCAGAGAGTTTGTAGAAGTCTGTAATGAGCTTACTGAAGATATTTCTCCCGCTGTGCTGTGAGGAAAGGGAGATGAATTCATCAAACTCTCCAGAAATAAAAGCATGTTTGAGTTTTCTGAAGCGTCAGAACGCAGCGGAGCATCTGGAGATGACTAACTTTTTATCATGTGGGGGTCAGAGGTCACGTCGGCCGGCCAGACGGACTCGCTGCTGTCAGATTATCTGAGCAGGAAGATAAACACGGAGTCACAGGGCGAGTAAAGTGGATTAGCTTCCTGTGTACTTTTACTGTTTGTGTGAGAGGGATTAAATGATCAGGGCTCATCAGGTTCTTTATCAATCAGAACGCCTGGAGTCAGCTAGTCTCTCTCTGTCTCTCTGTCTCTCTCTCTCTCTCGCTCTCTGTCTCTCTCTGTCGCTCGCTCTGTCTCTCTCTCTCTCTCTCTCTGTGGCATAAACCAGAATTTAAATTCTCTGCTGAAGAGATGAAATGATCAAACGTGCTCCCGCGATGAAACAGTCTGAGAAGAAATGGCTGAAACCTTACGACAGCCCAACAACGCCAAATCCTCAGACTCTTTCCAAACAGAGACTCTGTGTTCTACTATCAACAAAGACCTAACATCAAGACCAGGATCAGATCCAGCCCCATCTTCCAGACAGGACTCAGTCTGATCTCATCTTAATCCACCATGAGCAGAGCACTTTGCAGCATTTAGCAAGTTACAGTGGCAAGGACAAACTTCCTTTAACAGGCAGAAACCTCCAGCAGGACCAGACTCATGTTAGACACACATCTGCTGAGACCGTGTTGGAGAGAGGGATAGAGGGAGATGAAGAGAGAGAGAGATGATAGTGGTGAGACTGATAGTAGTTGTTGTAGCAGCTGGAGTCTGGACCACGTCCACAGCAGCAGAGATCCAGAGGAACCTACGAGACAAGGGAGCTCAGGGACTCCAGAAAGGTCTAAGAAAAGAGAGAAGAGAGGGAGACCAGAAGAAAGAAAAAGAGAAGAAGAAATGGTGAAGGAATGACAGAAAGAAAGAAAGAAAGAAAGAAAGAAAGAAAGAAGAAAAAGAAAGAAGAGATGAAATAAATAAAGAAAGGAGGAAGGAAAGAAAGTAAGGAAGGAAGAAAGTAGAACAGAAAGAGGGAATGAAGAAAGAAAGAAAGAAGGATGGAAAGAGAGGAAGGAAGGAAGGAAGGAAGGAAGGAAGGAAGGAAGAGAAGGAAGGAAGGAAGGAAGGAAGGAAGGAAGGAAGTAAGGAAGGAAGGAAGGAAGGAAGGAAGGAAGGAAGGAAGGAAGGAAGGAAGGAAGGAAGAAATGAAGGAAAGAAGTAAGGAAGAAATGAAGGAAAGAGAAGGAAGGAAGTAAGGAAGAAAGGAAAGAATGAAATAAAGAAAGAAAGAAAGGAGGAAGGAAAGAAAGTAAGGAAGGAAGAAAGAAGGAAATAAAGAGGGAATGAAATAAAGAAGCAAAGAAACAAAGAAGAAAAAAGAAAGAGAGAAGGAATGAAAAAAATGAAGGAAGGAAGAAAGAAAGAAAGAAGGAGGGAGGAATGAAAGAAGGAAGGAAGGAAAGGGAGGAATGAAAGAAGGAAGGAAGGAACGAAAAAGAAGGAAGGAAAGGAAGGAAGGAAAGAAAGAGAAGGAAGGAAAGAAAGAAAGGAAGAAGAATAGAAAAGAAAGGAGGAATAACAGACCCAAAAAAGGAATCTACAGCAGAGATCCAGAGGAACCTACGGGACAAGGGAGCTCAGGGACTCCAGAAAGGTCTATGGTTAGTAACTCTGGTAACGATGTTCACTCGTTCTTTGGAGGGTGAGTCGTTTTGATGGACTCCAGGAGGAAGAGGTTGACAGTTCTGGTTTTAATAACCTCAACAACTCTCCTCCAGCAGAGGGTTCTAATGACTCCAGGAGGAAGTAGGTCAGCTGCCCTGGTAGAGGCCGGTCATTCTGCT
The DNA here is from genome assembly GCF_009762535.1 of Notolabrus celidotus. Lineage (NCBI taxonomy): Eukaryota > Metazoa > Chordata > Actinopteri > Labriformes > Labridae > Notolabrus > Notolabrus celidotus. The sequence goes on along the minus strand of NW_023260020.1, from coordinate 7,366 downwards.
GTCATGATCATTGCTTCCTGTTGTTGGAGGCGGCTTGTTTTGCAGGCTGTTTATAATAATGTAGAATAAATGTTTAAATAAGGTCAGAGGCTTACATTGAAGGTTTCTCTCTCTATCATTAATCCACAGACTGAACTTCCTGCTCTATAAATCTTTACTAAGATTTTCTGAGTATTAAAGAACATTTCACCCGATCTGGTGAGAGCGCTCGATGTGTGGCCTCCTCCTGATCAGGTGTAAGAGTCCTTGCAGCTCCTCTGACAGCAGATCTGAAGCTCTAATCACCTGCATGTCAAGAACTTTCTCCCACCATTCAGCCTCTTCTCTGGCTTTGTGTCTTGTGCATGAAACCACTGAGGAAAATTAGGAGAATTACCATCTGAAATCCATTTTACAGCATCATTAAATCACCGGTGGAGCCGTCTCCCACCTCTCCGGATTCTAAAGCAGGTCTTTATTGCAGCAGAACTGGAGCGCCTTGATCCCACAAACCGCTATTCACCATTTGATGGAGGCTATTTTGTTGAATAGTTCAGTCAATAAGAGTCCGGAGAAAGAGTTGTTTCCAGTAATCTTTGAAATCACCTCCTCTTATCCTGTTCTCTGAACCTCCTGTGTACCGCCTGAGAGAAAGTGCTGCAATTTAGGGATGTTTTTCGGAGGGTTGTTTATGCAGGACCGACGCTCGAAGGTCTCCTAAACTTCATTATACAGAACTCATGCAGGTAACTTTAAATGTAGATTTTATTCCTGTGCCGACTTCTGAAACAGTAACAAAAGCTTAAAGGTTTCCCAGCAGAGGCGGAGACTTATTAAAGATTAAAAAAAGGAGCTTCTAAAGGTGAAAACTGGAGGCTAGGACCTCCTGGTGTCATTAAAACAACTCCGCTTCACGGGACAAAACCATTAGGTGTTAGCTTTAGCGGCTTGGCCTCTCATTACCAAGATGGCTGCTGCTTGTTCCATGAAGGATAAGTAGCAGTCAGAGCTGGATTACTGCCGAATATCCCAATTACAGCCGAGAGCCCCTCAGAAGAATCCAGAGTAAACGACTTCTTCTTTACTCGCCTGGTTCCTCTTTACCGCTGGAAGTTAAGAACACTCGGCTCCACTCTTCTTCTGCGCTGAGTGGCGTCACAGAGAGACACGTGAAGGAAAACCTGCTTTCTAAAGGGAGACGGAGAGAGGGAGGAAGTGAAGGAGGAAATCCATGAATCATTTATTTATTAAAGGCTAACCTTTAGCAGGCGGCCGCGATAGAATACAACTATTAAATAATCATTAGATTGGGACACCGTGTTCCAGCTCAGGGGATGGTGTTATGAGGTCAGGCTGCTTCCACAAAATTAAAACCGGTGGGGAGGATATTTACAGCATGAGTGTGTGTGTGTGTGTGTTCAGCTGCAGTCTAAGCCCAGAGGTCCTCACGTATATAAGGAAAGGAGATACCTTAGGAATAGAGTACTGGGAGGTTTTAAATGGGTGTAAAATAATGGTTGGTTGATGCATCAGCTACCTTTTGATTTTAGGATTTGAAAACAGTTGCAATCAAAGTTGTGGGGTTTATTTCATTGCACTATTGTAGCTCTTTTGATAGTCCTCTAGTCATCAAGGTTCAAAGTTCAAGGTTCATTTTATTGTCATTCAGTCACATTTAAAAACATGAAGGAATGAAACACATTACTCAGATCCAGCAGCATAAAGAAAAGATAACAAGCTAAAAGTAGACTCTACAAATAAAGAAATAAATGCATAACCTCAAGCCTACAGGAAGTATATATAATTAAAGCCGCAAGCGGCGATGAACGGGCCCCTCGCACACCCGCAGTCGCCGCCTACGCAAGCCGCCGCCACATGCAAACCGCCACCTAATATAAACCACCACATGATGTCAAAGCAAGATCTGAGAGTGTATTGCCTGTGCCCCTTGGGTGGTGCAAATGTTCCAAGTTTTTGGCAGATTGGCAAGAAAACCTCCAAACTTGACAGTCTGCCACGCCCACAATTTTAGCCTTTAATGGTTTTACAATCATCAATATGTCTGCTATAGAATGTGCCTTGTTTGAACTGAATCGGAGAAAAACTCTAGGAGGAGCTCTCAAAAGTATGCACCCTTATTTGGGCGTCATTCTTCACATTCAAAGCTGTATGTGCGTTTGATGCCCCGCCTCAACGCATGCCACGCCCACATTTTTTGTCTGATCAAAATTTGTTCTGATAATGTTTTCTCGTCAAGGTGTCTCCTATAGGTTGCCCTTGGTTTGGACTGAATCGGAGAAAAGCTCTGGAAGTTAATAGCGTTAGTATGCACCCTTATTTTGACGCCATTTTTTTATGTTCAAAGCTAGGTGGCGCTCTTCCTGTTGAGTTTGGGATATGGGTGCAAGAGGCTTTTTTGTGTGTCCTGATGCCATGAATATGTGTACAATTCTTCAAGCATGTAGCTCAAAATAACCCCTATGGGGAGGGTTTTTTGAAAACTGTAGGGGGCGCTAGTGAGCACATTTTTTTTGACTATTTCTGCAAAACCCATAAAATGACGCAATTTTTCCCAGCACTGACGAGTGCTGTCAAATTCATGCTAGCTTTCCGTGATTACCAACCCTAGCTTTAAAGAGTAACAAGTTATAAAATGTCCCCCTCACAGTGTGTGCTGACAGAGAAAGGAGCTATTCAGACTACACTTGTCTTTTGTACCAGGCTGTAAACATGTTTATTTCTGCTGTACAGATCGTCTCTTTGAATGGGTGTGTATGTGGTTTCTGGTGTTTCTGCAGCCAGCCTCTAGTGGACACTTGAGGAACTGCAGTTTCATGTTTTAAGACCAGAGGTTGCAGCTTGATTAAAGGCAAGGCAAGGCAAGGCAAGGCAAGGCAAGGCAAGGCAAGGCAAGGCAAGGCAAGGCAAGGCAAGGCAAGGCAAGGCAAGGCAAGGCAAGGCAAGGCAAGGCAAGGCAAGGCAAGGCAAGGCAAGGCAAGGCAAGGCAAGGCAAGGCAAGGCAAGGCAAGGCAGCTTTATTTGTATAGCACATTTCATACATGAGGGCAACTCAATGTGCTTTACATTAAAACATTAAAACCATTGGAAACATTCAGACAAGCATAAAAGAACATAATTAAAATGACAAATATAATAAAACAGAAAAGAAAAGGAAAATTAGAAATATATTAAAAATTACATTAAAATTTTAATTTAAAGTGAATTAAAATAATCTAAGATAGGAAGGCAGTGTCAAATAAAAAAGTCTTAGTCTTTGATTTAAAAGAGGTGAGAGTTGGAGCAGACCTGCAGCTTTCAGGGAGTGTGTTCCAGATATGTGGTGCATAATGACTAAACGCTGCTTCACCATGTTTCCTTCTGACTCTAGGGACTGAAAGCAGACCAGTACCTGACCTCAGAGGTCCAGGTGGTTCATAAAGTAGCAGCAGATCAGCCTAAACCATTCAGGTCTTTTATAAACCATCAGCAGGATTTTAAAGTCTCTTCTCTGACAGACAGGAAGCCAGTGTAGAGATCTAAGAACTGGAGTGATGTGGTCTACATTCTTGGTCCTTGTTAGGACTCGAGCAGCAGCATTCTGTATGAGCTGCAGTCGTCTGATGGACTTTTTAGGGAGTCCTGTAAAGACCCCGTTACAGTAGTCTAGTCTGCTAAAGATAAATGCATGGAGGAGTTTTTCTGCATCCTGCTGAGACATGAGTCCTTTTAACCCTTGATATATTCTTAAGGTGATAGTAGGCGGACTTTGTAATGGTCTGCTGAAATTAAGGTCTGAGTCTAAGACTACACCAAGGTCTCTGGCTTGGTTTGAACATTTCATAAAGGACAGCGGTATCCCCACTCATCCCAGTATCCTCTTTAATGTTGTGAACACACATATTGACCCCCAACATGAGTGTTTACCTTTAGTGTCTGCTCCTGTAGTGCAGGGGTTCCCAAACTTTTCAGCCTGCGACCCCAAAGACTCGCAACCCTAAACCCTTGGAGTCATCTGGCAAAAAGGAAGTCAGAAAACTCATTACATTTTCTATTTTCAAGGTTAGCTTCTATTTTTGTCAATATTTTTGGCTAAATTGGCTATTTTTAGATTACTTTGACATCTCATGACCCTCTATTTGTGTCTTGCGACCTCCCAGGGGGTCCCAGCCCACACTTTGGGAACCCCTGCTGTAGTGTAAGTACAGTGTAGTGTCGTGAAAATCAAAGGAAGGCTGCAAGTTTTCTTCAATCAGAAGTTACTGTCACAAATGGAACAGTTTTAAACATCGTTCCTCCACCTGTGTGCTCTCCTTCCTCATGCAGGTGTCAGAGCTGCTGCAGAGGGCGGCTCATCCCTGTATTTTTTCAACATATATTGCAGAAAGTAAAACATCATTTTTGTCTAATATTTTGCAGCCCTGATGGCAGAATTGTATATTAACACAGTTGCATCTTTGCATTCCAGTGAAAGCTCGACTCACTGATCGAATACAGGAGTATAAAAGTTTCTCCTCCTGGATTATTTTTCCCGGGTTCATTAATAACCTGAACAGATTCATAATCTTCTGGAAGGTGGAGTCCAGGCGTGTATTTATAGCGCAGAAGTCTATTAACAGAGTGAAGAAAATTTGGAAAGATCTCAAACTTTTTTTTAGATAATGAGACTTTGATATTCTTGGAGTGTGATCCGACCTGAGCCGGTCAGCCGGGGGGTTAACCTGCTGTCCTCTCTGTTATTCTGCCCATTTATCGCCTCGCAGCTTTAATTACCTCCTCCACAGAAAGCGGCCCGAGCTGGGAGCTTTGCTTCTTTTATTTTGCTCTATAAATTGGTCTTAAACTCGACTCCAGGCTGCATTAAAACACCCTCGTAAAGTCTTCTGGAGGAGGGCTGCAGATACATTCCTCTCTTCAATAACAATGTCGTCTTCTTTCTCCATCTTCATCCCTTTAACGCCACATCCTCTTTGAAATCTCCTCTCCACGTTTCACATTGTGTCATGATTATTACCCATAATTCCAGAGGTCATTCGGTGCTTGTATTCACTTGGAGAGTTTAAGTAGTCGACTCTAAAAGACGAGGATGCGAGGATGGGAGGATGGGGGGGGGGAAGACAATGTCAGGATCAGAATCTCTATTAACTTTCTGCTGACTGGAGGGTTTGAAATAATGGGGCCGAGCGCTTCAGGTGTATGCAGACGTGCTTGTACTGTACATCCAGCGTGTGTTACTACACGTCGATAGAATATCCGACTTGTTATGGCCAGGAGGCTTAAAGAGGAAACTCATGAGATCAGACTTTTTGTGCTGTTGTTTGGATATTAAAACCAGCAGAAAGTTTAATCCCTGCTGACTTCTCTCTCGGCAGCAAGACAAAAGTTCACCGAGGTCAGTGAGTGCGGCGGTAATGTGCAGCTTTGTCTGAGTATAAATGCAAATTTATGATGATTATATCATTAATCCACATTTAAATGAGAGCTCCAACTCTTATTTTGGAGATGAGGGCGCCCAAATCATGCATGTGTGCACCAGCAGCTGCACTGTTTTCAGCGTCTTCTGCAGAAATCTTATTACAGCTTGTGCATTAAAGATAATCTGGATTAAGGAAGCTCAGGTGAGATAAAGGACTCTAAATCACCTGTAAACAGCTGCAGGAGTCAGTCAGAAGACGGAGGAGCTCAGACAAGGAGGGGATGCTGTTAATGCTGTGTAAACTCAATGCAAGAGCTGCGCCGAACAGTAATAATAATAATACAATTTCTAAGTACTCAAAGTCGCTTTACATAAGGTGAAACATTCAAATAAAACATTCAAATAAAACAAAACAGGGACAGAGGTGGGGCGAGGGGAGAGGTCGTGTGTTGTATGCTTTTTGGAACAGGTAGGTCTTGAGATGGGGAGTGGCGTTTGAGGAGGTCGGTCAGGTATGAGGGGGCGAGGTTATTGAGGGCTTGAGCAGGATCTTGAAGTGGATTCGGTGCTGAATGGGGAGCCAGTGGGGGTGCTGAAGGATGGGTAGACGATGCCGTTGCAGTAGTCCAGTCTGGAGGTTATGAAGGTGTGGAGGAGGGTTTCTGCAGCAGAGGAGAAATAAAGGATGTTTGGGTGATGTTTCTGATGTGAGGTTTGAAGGAGAGGGTGGGGTCGAGGGTGATGCCAAGGTTATGGACTACTGGGGAGGGTGTGACTGTGTGGTTGTCGATGCATAGTGAGAAGTTCTGGGTGGAGGGGAGGAGGGATTTGGGACCGATGTGAATGATTTCAGATTTATTGCAGTTGAGTTTTAGGAAGTTGTTGCTCGTCCAATGTTTGATTTCAGTGAGGCACGTTGTGAGGGTGGAGATGACGGCAGGAGTGATGGTTTTTGTGGAGATGTAGAGCTGGGTATCGTCGGCGTAGCAGTGAAATTGAAGTCCATGGTGGCGTGTGATGTGACCGAGGGGGAGCATGTACAGGATGAACAGGAGGGGACCGTGCACCGAGCCTTGGGGGACACCATGTGTGACGGGGGTGGTACGGGACTGGCACTCAATAACAGCAAGTCCCTGAACAATTGTTCCCCTTGGCAATAAATGTGGATTATATTCATGATGAATTGATCATCTTTTAGTCCATAAATGTAAAAAAAAAAAGCAGCAATATGAGCTCAGAGTGATTTCTACGACTCCCACCATCCTACAATCACACCACTCTACATTTTCTATTCTAATGGAAGCATATAAAAGCAACAAATCAGCTGCATATGTTTAACACTAGCTTGAAATGTCATTAAATGTCATTATCCATAATCTGATGACATCTAATTTTCTTTCATTCAAGCAAAAGGATTCAAAGTTAAATCACTGCAGTTCTGCTTGAAGGTTACTTAAAAATTCATTCATTCATTCATTTACTGTAAAGTGCTTCCAAAGAATCTTGTGGGAGGATAGGGCTTACATTGAAGGGAAATGTAGGAACACAAGACCTCATTTTGAAAATGTCCTAGAAATGTGGGAACATAGGTATGACACATAGACTGTATAAAATATGGACGTAGTATCCATGACGCCACCCATCTGTTCCTGAGAGCTGTTTTGAAGCCAATCGACGGCGGCAGCCATATTGGAAATGTGGAACTCAACAAGGCAGAGTGTGACGTAAAGGGGCGGAGTTTAAACCTCTTAGCCAACAGCTATGTGTTCCCACCTGTCAGACAAGTCAGTCATGTCCTTATTTGGGCAAAAATCTCTTAATCTTAATATCTTCTGAACCATCGCGTCACAGCAGGGACGTCAAACTCATTTCAGTTCAGGGGCCACATACAGCCCAAGTTGATCTGAAGTGGGCCGGACCAGCACAATCACAACATAACCTATAAATAACAACAACTCAAAAATGTCCCTTTTT
>NW_023260019.1:172402-177300 GCF_009762535.1 Notolabrus celidotus | reverse complement strand
CTGTCACTGATTACCTCACGGCCCCTCACATTTATCTGATGACCCTGAAAGGGGCCAGACCTCAGGTTTCACTGTATATGAAGCAGCTGGAACCTGTCAATGCTGCTCTCACCCTGATGCATCAGCTGAACGATGTAAACACGTCAGACAGAATCAGATATCAGGTCAGACGGCTTCAACTTAAGGATGGAGGGTATTAGCCTAGCTTAGCCTAGCTTAGCATTAAGACACGGTGGAAAGAGCTTGCCTTTCTTTTAATAATATCTGTCCTCTAAAGTTCATTATTGACATGTTGCATCTCTTATTTATTTTTCAGGTTTAACAAAATATGAACTTTTAGAGCTCCCCCTGGTGACCGGTTGTGGTACAGCTCATAAACTCCGCCTCCTCCATGTTAACAGATGGTTTTTCTCAACATGGTTTCTGTGTTATGGTTAGTTCTCATTATGTTAATTAAAGTCCCAGTGTTTGTTTTTCTGAAGAGTTTAATGAAGGGGGTGTGACATCATGACTGACAGCTCTGTTGACCAATGAGGTTCCTGGATTATCAGAGGATAGGAGGAACGGTGAGAGGAAACTTCACAAACACTAACAAAGCACTCATAACAGGAGGAGATGGATACAGGCTGTCTATTAATATACTGTTAATGATGCTGAACCCTCCTGTTCTGTTCTTTTCTCTGGAACAGCAATAATGTTCTTGGGTCAATTTGACCGGGGCATATTCAATTATCCAGAAGTGTCAGAACCCAAAAAAATCCCAATACACATTTTTAAATCTAATTATAAACTCCATTATTAACCATTTAAATTAAGAGTTAGTGCATTGGTGTTCTTTAACTCTCAGATCATGGTTCAATGAGGATAACTCATTTACATTACATTCATATTAAAACTTTTTAATGTACATTGAAAAGACCTAAATATAAATACAACAGTTTCACATGACAGAGATTTTGTTTTATTTTATTTTGAATTTTTATTTCTTAATGAAGTGATGTTGATAAATGAACATGACTCCTCTTCTGTCACGGTTTGGACGGCATATATTACCTAAATGTGAAATGAACAGTTGTGATTTTAAATGTGGATTTCACTTGTTAAGCCAATCAAAGATGTTTCACACTGAAAAATACTTTGAACATTTTTTACAGGAGGGTTAAAATGTACTTTTATAAAAGGTATTTTCACCCTCTTGGTCCTTTAATCACTAAAATATCTATTAGATTTATTCTCCATCTAAACTTAAAGCTTTCCACAGAGCATTCATATCATGACCTCAACCTCCAGACTGCAACTGATGTATGAAAGGATGGAAGGTATTAGCTTAGCTTAGCACAAAGACTGGAATCAAAGGGAAACAGGTAGCATGGCTTCATCTGGAGTGAACAAGTTGTGTCTTTACACGGAGGGTTCATGGTCACATGTTGCTGGTGTTCACGTAACTCTCACCTTTTGACCCTCTGGTGTTGACACTGTGTTATGAAAGGGATGTTTTATCTCCTACACCTTAAAAGCTCACCTTAACATATATTTGATCACGTTTACAGACCCTGCTGTGAGTGAGAGATTAAACATACAGACTGGAGACACGGGGAGACATCCAGCCTGTTTGTCTTAAGTTAAAGAGCGAGCCTCGTAGATCCTAAACCGTTCATTTCTCTGATTCATGTCCTCACAGCTTACATCCTGATGCAGAAACAACACGGAGGCTGCAAAGATGAGCTGTGATTTCAGGATGAATGGAGGATGCTGCATGTGCACAGCAGCACAGATACAGCCCTACAGCACAGAATCCAACATGCACTACATGGTTTGTTTATTTCTTTATAACCACTAAACCAACCTTTAATCACCTGACATGCTTCTGCTTTACGTAACATCAAGTTTGTCAACTTCTCAACACAGTTTCTGCAACATTATAAGTTGTTTCAGCTCGAGGAGGTGTGAGTGTTTATGTTCAGTATAAAATTCATCATCTGAATCTGAAACAACTTCTCTAATCTCCACAAAGCTGCAACAGAATCTGCATCAAACCCAGCGTTTTACTGGATTCTATTGGTTTATTGGTGCTGAAGGTTGTCATGTGAGGCAGGAGAGTAAGCACACGTGTCTCCTCAGTGAACATTTGGGGTGAATGTCCCTCCGGTCTCTCTCAGAGCGACACTTTGCTCCTCCAAACCCAGAAACCACAAACACTCTACATCGCTCTGCACTCATTAAACTCAATGAGCGAGTACAGACCTGTCAAACTGACGTGAGACAACACACAATAAACAATGTAGTGATCATGTGTGTGTGGGAATGTGTGTCATGTAAAGAATGAGTGTCAGTCAGCTATGTGTGTGTGTGTGTGTGTGTGTGTGTGTGTGTGTGTGTGTGTGTGTGTGTTTACTCACAGCCTCTGCGTTGGCTCATCCTGCTTTTCACCCATGGCACCCAGGTCTTCTCCAGAGGATTCTGAGTGAGTTTGCTCTGAGTCTCTGACATGGCTTCAGCAGTCAGGATAGTGTGTGTGTAACCCTCTGTCTTATGTGAGCCTGTGTGAGTGAGAGTGTGTGTGTGTGTGTAGGTCTGTGTGTGTGTGACAGCAGCACAGAGGAAAGAGGAGCGCTCCAGGTGAGCGTACAGATTTTGAACTTTCTCACACGGTGTCAGCGGGGGAGGAGATTTGACTCTTTGTCAGTCAGCACACCTGCTGAGAGCCTCTGATTGGTCCGCTGACCTGTCAGTCACCTTTACTGCCCCGGTTAAGCCCAGATATGAGGTCATCTGCTCAGCCAATCACAGAGCTTGAATGTAAACTTTGACCCAGCTTTCAGGAAATGCACGCTGACTAACCAGGAACAACCACACCGAGCTGCTCCACACGGTCTGATGTGATGACTAATGAAACAGGATAAATACTCAGTGTGTGTGTGTGTGTGTGTGTGTGTGGTGTGTGTGTGTGTGTGTGTGTGTGTGAAAGATAGAGGTTATGTAGGAGTGTGTGTGATCTAGGATACTGTCTCATATTTCTCCTTAGGAATGTAAACAGTGGTATGTAAAGACACTCATCTGTCAAAGCCATTACCCTGTGACCTGCTGATGCAGTAAACCGAGTACCTTCACTCAAACGCTGCACTTACACACACTTTAAGATACAGTATTTATTCTCTACTGTGCTTCATCTTAAACTGTTCTCCACCTTTATCAAACATCTACTAATGAGCTGCTAATCAAATCTGCTGCTTAAATCTTAAAGGAATAAAAGAGAAGATGCACAAACATCCTGAATTCATGACCTTACAGTAACACGACATGTTGCTCAAACTTCATACTGAGGACAAACATCTGTTCAAATCATTCTCCACTGACTCAGTGACTCAGGTTAAAGGCACAGTCAGGAGTTTTATCTGATGTTGAAACAGTCTCACTCTTACACTGACTCCTCTTCATGACCTACAGTGAAATGAGATTATAGGGAGGGGCAATGATCTTCAAATATTCGTTCACTTTGTAAAAATCAAGAGTCCCTTTGAATATTTTCTCCTTTTAAAAGAACAAGTTAACATCGTGTTCCCCGGTGTCTGGTCGTAATACAGTATTCCCTCCACACGGTGGCAACAGAGCGTCTTAAAGCTGTTTGCTAACCGCATTAAGTAACAGAAGAAGAAGAATGCTAACTGCTTTAAATAGCAAAAGAAGAAGAAAACATTCTCAGTCTCTGTGATTTTCTCTCTGAATCTTACATTACTACATACATGTTCCAGAGACTGAGCATGGCTGTAACATGTAAACACACACGCCACGCCACGCCACGCCACGCCACGTCACGCCACGTCACGCCACGCCACGCCACGCCACGCCACGCTACGCCACGTCACGCCACGCCCATCACGCCACGCCACGCCACGCCACGCCACGTCACGCCACGCCACGCCACGCCACGTCACTCCATGCCACGTCACGCCACAGAAACACCAGACGCTGACAGAGCTCGTCCTGCTGCTGGTTAACGACACTGCCACACAGTGTTGGAGTCTGTTTATCATGCAGACATGATGACATGAAGAAGAGAGAGGAGGAGATCAAATATAATGCTGCTGAGCGGACCAATCACAGGGCTTTTGGTCCGCGTGGATTCTAAGTGTAGTTATATTTTGGAGGAGGTGCCTGTCACCTCCGGCGTAGGCTACACGTCGATGTTTACGTTATTCAGACATTCATCAGGACACCGGGGAACGTTAAACCGCTACGTCTGCTCGCCTTCTGTAAGCTAGCTAACAGTAATAAAGTTTAGTCGTCGTTTACAAATCAACACATGACCTCATCACTGCATCCTGATACAAGAACAAAGAAAAGTGGGATTAAAAAGAAGAGACACATCTCTGCCACAGAGGGTGACGGTGCTCATGGGAAATGTAGTCTGAATTCCAGTGAACACTACCGACTTCCTCCAGAGGGGGCGCCAGAATCAACACAGAATCAAAACTCCCTACTGTGACTTTAATGAAGTACATTCACTCTAGTACTCCATGAAGTGGAATCATGAGGAACCTTAGTTAGATATTTGTTTTTACACTATAATCAGACTTCAGGCAGACTCTTGAGTTTAGCATGAGCAGCACTGAGTCCATGTCTCTGTGTATTTAAGTACTCTCACTCTGCACTCTACACAAACATATACAGAGGCTGCTTTGCATCAGGTCATTGCAGTATCCTGCTCATGTGTTGACCATGTAAACACTGCATCCTCGTCTTGAGCGACCTCCGTGTGCATACCTGAGGTATTCTGACAGGATAGTGTGGCAGACCTGATACCTGATCCAGGTTTCTGAACTTCCTGCGACTGCATGGTGACAAATAAAGACACAGCTGCACAGAGGTGATCAGGAACCTGGACCGGGTCCTGATCA
>NW_023260019.1:167402-169902 GCF_009762535.1 Notolabrus celidotus | reverse complement strand
ACACGGCTTTAAAATCCTTTTGAACTCATAAAGCCGTGATCGCAGAGATCGGCCGGTGTTTTGGTTTAAACGGCGACCCTGTTAACTGGAGACTCTCAGCCGGATGCATCCCTCATAAACGTCTTTAGACCATCATTAAATATCTGATGAGGATATTTTGAAATCTTAATAAAAACTAAACTAGTTTGCATTCCCAGGAACTCCCTCTGTGTTTCAACAGCTGTGTAAACTCCACAAACACTGACACGTTCAGCTGAAGGTCTCCAGTTTACAGGGTCACTTTTAAAACCAGAACACCGGGAGGAGAGACGCATTCACGGTGGTCTGAGAGAAGACTACTGTTACAAGCTGCTAAATCAAGAGAATCACAGCTTCTTCTTTTGAAAAGTACACACACATACAAAAAGGTGAGTCCGGTCCGTCTCTGATCCGTCTCAGCTCCAGATCTCCAGATCTCGGTTTCTATTCTAGTCAATGTGTTAACTTCCTCTGGATCCTCTCTGTTGCGTTCCGGCTGCGTCTCTGATCCGGCAGGTCTGAGTCCTCCGGATCAGATCCACAAGACTTCTATTGTTCCCTGATGCCGGAGCACGACGGATCAATCTCAACAGAGCAGATGGAGCGGGACAGGAAGTCAGGTTTCACCAAAACCAAATGAAAACATCCGGTTAATTTTCAGAATAAAAGACTCTGTGTTATCACCAGATCGTATTTCACTTAACTACAACAACAAACCAAAGTCATGATGAGCGGAGCCAGGCCTGGAGTCAACAGGTCAGAGGTTTTCAGAGGACCAGAAAGACAACATGGATGAGGAGAGGAGGAGGAGGAGGAGGAGAATCCTTGATTCAGGGATTACAGAAGGGGAAACCTTGGTCACATGACTCCAGCTGTCCGCAGGTCCTGTTGACAGATTAGAGAGCACAGAGCCGGACACGGAGCTGGTGGAAGTGGGATGTTAGATCTTTAAGTGCTCTTTAAGGAAATGTTCAACCAAAATGTCCTGACTTATGAGGACTAAAACTATAGTCCCCATCAAGTCACACACAGGAAAAGAAAGCAGCAGGTCGGGGTCTCTTCAGGAGGTGCATCAGAGTGTAGTCCAAAGCTGTGTGCTGATCCTCTTACCAATCACATACCTCAAAACAACAGGAAGTCACCAATCAAGATGTTCCTATTCATCTCATTTAACAGAAGTCCCCAAAAAGGCTGCTTTACAAGAACACACACTCACACACCCACACCCACACCCACACCCACACACACACACACACACAGATGAAAGAAAGACCAGGTCTGGGGTCTGTTCAGGATATGCGTAGTCCATGTTTATTATTGGTTGACAGTCTGGGGTTAGTTTGTCAGCTACAGTACAGCGCACAATGCAACAAGCAGGTACAACATCAGCACACCTCAATATTGCAGAAACCCCTCCCCCATCCACCCTCCCCTCTGTATATAAGCATGTGTGTGTTTGAGTGTTGAACCCCACTTTTCCCAAGCTGCCACCCCTCACACACACACATACACACACACATACACACACACACACACACCCACCAAAGCAGCCTCTCAATCATGCACACACACACTCCACAGCCTCCCTCCCCTCTCCAGTGTTTCCCCGCCTGATCATGTGACACTGACCATCGTATCATCGCCATGACGATACTGACCGCCTCATCGTATCTGGTATTCGCTCTGTTGATGTTTTCTTGATATCATTTGCAGTATTATTATTTTGACCAAATTTTTTTAAAATCTTTTTTATTGTTTTTCATGTTTTTATGTTGTTTTTTATCCCAATGTGTTTATATGTATAAAAGAAGGCTGCAACAGAGACGGACAGACAGACAGGGGGACAGACAGACAGACAGGGGGACAGACAGACAGACAGGGGGACAGACAAGGGGACAGACAGACAAGGGGACAGACAGACAGACAGACAGACAGGGGGACAGACAGGCTGTACAATCAGCATCAGGTGCAGAGAGAAGGACGGGAGGAGAAACCTGGAGGACGTATAGGATGTATCTTCAGGGCTCTTATTTTGAAAATACCGCTGTCATAGTACCAAACACAGATTTTACTGTTAGTTGAAAAGACAACTGTGGAACTGAGACGTGCCTCTGTGGTATCGATATATCAATATTTACACACTACTCATTTGAGTATGGATTACTAAAATATGGATACTAATTAATAAATGCAAAATAAAAGCACATATGTCACTTCTGATTATTTTAGGATAACTTACTCCAAAGTTTTGTTCCAATAAATTCAGAGACATCATGATCAGAGTCTCATTTTAACATTAGTCCTGGTGAAGAAGCTGTTTAAAGCTCAGAGAATTTAAATAGAGGATTATTTATCATTTATGTGTTTTTCTAAATGTATTTCATTGTTTTAAAGAGGCCAGCAAGGGATTTGTTGAAGATAATAAGAACCCCTAAAAGCGTCTCCTCAGGCTCGTCCCCCCGTCCCTCTCTGCTCCACAAAC
>NW_023260019.1:117500-166902 GCF_009762535.1 Notolabrus celidotus | reverse complement strand
CACATGCATGTACACACACACACACATACACACAGCTGGCGGCCATGCAACTAAGTTACGCAATGCACGCTCACTCTTCCTCCTTCTTCATTCATTCTAGCAAAGAGACAAACGATGTGCGCGTGCGCGACTCGGTGACGCAAACTATTCACATGCATTGATCAGTGATCAGCGCGCGGCACAGCCTGCACAGACCCTCATGACGTCAGCTCGGAGGATTCTGGGATGGCCTCTTGGAGGTTTTTGGGAGCGGTCCAACATATGGTACAGCATGTGCCGCGCGCTGCTCCCCCTGCGGCGTGCGGAGCGGCGCGCGGGGGGGAGCTGTGTTCCTCCGCTGTACCCAGTCCGGGGGGACAGGGAGAGGAACCGTCCGGAGAGAGGAGGAGAGGAGCGGGCTGAAGGACGCTGCCCTGTGCAGGGGGGTCTGTGCAGGTTTATTTTGGGGAGGGGGTTGGGGGGGGTAGTCGTGTGACGCGGAGCAGCGACCCACGTGTCCTCTTGGTCTCTGCGTTAAGAAACAAATGGAGACCGAGCAGCAGCAGAGACGGCAGAACGGGAACCCGGTGCGGGGGAGGCGGCGGGTCCGCTGCGAGAGCACAGGTGAGGTCTGAAGGTCCCAGGTCAGACTGATCATAACCTCTACCCCTCTTTCTCTCTCTCTCTCTCTATCCCTCTCTCTCTCTCTCTCTCTCTCTCTCTCTCTCTCTCTCTCTCTCTCTCTCTCTCTCTCCCTCTCTCTCTCTCTCTCCCTCTCCCTCCCTCTCTCTCCCCTCACCTTGTACCTGAGCAGTGACCTCTGACCCTCACATTAATATTTGACCTGTTTATAAATGACATGTTGTCCCTCTTGAACCTTTTGCACAGGCTGTCCCTGAAGTCGGGTGTGTGTGTCCTTAGACATGATTTATGTCTCACACACACACACACACACTCACAGAGACACGCTCTGCATGAAGCTCTGAAGAGTCCAGCCAAGTTTCTTGGAAAGCTTGGACTGTGTGTGTGTCTACATGCTCATTAGTATCCTGATGTGACTCTGAACTGGAACATGAGAATCCAGGTTATTTATATCCTTGTTTTCATGATCAGGACCCGGTCCAGGTTCCTGATCACCTCTGTGCAGCTGTGTCTTTATTTGTCACCATGCAGTCGCAGGAAGTTCAGAAACCTGGATCAGGTATCAGGTCTGCCACACTATCCTGTCAGAATACCTCAGGTATGCACACGGAGGTCGCTCAAGACGAGGATGCAGTGTTTACATGGTCAACACATGAGCAGGATACTGCAATGACCTGATGCAAAGCAGCCTCTGTATATGTTTGTGTAGAGTGCAGAGTGAGAGTACTTAAATACACAGAGACATGGACTCAGAGTGCTGCTCATGCTAAACTCAAGAGTCTGCCTGAAGTCTGATTATAGTGTAAAAACAAAAACCTAACTAAGGTTCCTCATGATTCCACTTCATGGAGTACTAGAGTGAATGTACTTCATTAAAGTCACAGTAGGGAGTTTTGATTCTGTGTTGATTCTGGCGCCCCCTCTGGAGGAAGTCGGTAGTGTTCACTGGAATTCAGACTACATTTCCCATGAGCACCGTCACCCTCTGTGGCAGAGATGTGTCTCTTCTTTTTAATCCTACTTTTCTTTGTTCTTGTATCAGGATGCAGTGATGAGGTCATGTGTTGATTTGTAAACGACGACTAAACTTTATTACTGTTAGCTAGCTTACAGAAGGCGAGCAGACGTAGCGGTTTAACGTTCCCCGGTGTCCTGAATAACGTAAACATCGACGTGTAGCCTACGCCGGAGGTCTGCGTACCTCCTGTACCTACACAGAGGTCTACACACGTAGCTGACAGGCACCTCCTCCAAAATATAACTACACTTAGAATCCACGCGGACCAGAAGCCCTGTGATTGGTCCGCTCAGCAGCATTATATTTGATCTCCTCCTCTCTCTTCTTCATGTCATCATGTCTGCATGATAAACAGACTCCAACATTGTGTGGCAGTCTCGTTAACCAGCAGCAGGACGAGGTGCTGCTCGTAGCGTCTCTGTCAGCGTCTGTCTCGATCATCACGTCTGTGTTTCTGTGGCGTGACGTGGCATGGCGTGACGTGGCGTGACGTGACGTGGCGTGGCGTGGCGTGGCGTGATGGGCATGGCGTGACGTGACGTGGCGTGGCGTGGCGTGTGTTTACATGTTACAGCCATGCTCAGTCTCTGGAACACGTGTGTAGTAATGTGAGATTCAGAGAGAAAATCACAGAGACTGAGAATGTTTTCTTCTTCTTTTGCTATTTAATGCAGTTAGCATTCTTCTTCTTCTGTTACTTAATGCGGTTAGCAAACAGCTTTAAGACGCTCTGTTGCCACCGTGTGGAGGGAATACTGTATTACGACCAGACACCGGGGAACACGATGTTAACTTGTTCTTTTAAAAGGAGAAAATATTCAAAGGGACTCTTGATTTTTACAAAGTGAACGAATATTTGAAGATCATTGCCCCTCCCTAGTGATAATCTCATTTCAGTCTGTAGGTCATGAAGAGGAGTCAGTGTAAGAGTGAGACTGTTTCAACATCAGATAAAACTCCTGACTGTGCCTTTAACCTGAGTCACTGAGTCAGTGGAGAATGATTTGAACAGATGTTTGTCCTCAGTATGAAGTTTGAGCAACATGTCGTGTTACTGTAAGGTCATGAATTCAGGATGTTTGTGCATCTTCTCTTTTATTCCTTTAAGATTTAAGCAGCAGATTTGATTAGCAGCTCATTAGTAGATGTTTGATAAAGGTGGAGAACAGTTTAAGATGAAGCACAGTAGAGAATAAATACTGTATCTTAAAGTGTGTGTAAGTGCAGCGTTTGAGTGAAGGTACTCGGTTTACTGCATCAGCAGGTCACAGGGTAATGGCTTTGACAGATGAGTGTCTTTACATACCACTGTTTACATTCCTAAGGAGAAATATGAGACAGTATCCTAGATCACACACACTCCTACATAACCTCTATCTTTCACACACACACACACACACACACACACACACACACACACACACACACACACACACACACACACACACACACTGAGTATTTATCCCGTTTCATTAGTCATCACATCAGACCGTGTGGAGCAGCTCGGTGTGGTTGTTCCTGGTTAGTCAGCGTGCATTTCCTGAAAGCTGGGTCAAAGTTTACATTCAAGCTCTGTGATTGGCTGAGCAGATGACCTCATATCTGGGCTTAACCGGGGCAGTAAAGGTGACTGACAGGTCAGCGGACCAATCAGAGGCTCTCAGCAGGTGTGCTGACTGACAAAGAGTCAAATCTCCTCCCCCGCTGACACCGTGTGAGAAAGTTCAAAATCTGTACGCTCACCTGGAGCGCTCCTCTTTCCTCTGTGCTGCTGTCACACACACACACAGACCTACACACACACACACACACACTCTCACTCACACAGGCTCACATAAGACAGAGGGTTACACACACACTATCCTGACTGCTGAAGCCATGTCAGAGACTCAGAGCAAACTCACTCAGAATCCTCTGGAGAAGACCTGGGTGCCATGGGTGAAAAGCAGGATGAGCCAACGCAGAGGCTGTGAGTACACACACACACACACACACACACACACACACACACACACACACACACACACACACATAGCTGACTGACACTCATTCTTTACATGATACACATTCCCACACACACATGATCACTACATTGTTTATTGTGTGTTGTCTCACGTCAGTTTGACAGGTCTGTACTCGCTCATTGAGTTTAATGAGTGCAGAGCGATGTAGAGTGTTTGTGGTTTCTGGGTTTGGAGGAGCAAAGTGTCGCTCTGAGAGAGACCGGAGGGACGTTCACCCCAAATGTTCACTGAGGAGACACGTGTGCTTACTCTCCTGCCTCACATGACAACCTTCAGCACCAATAAACCAATAGAATCCAGTAAAACGCAGGGTTTGATGCAGATTCTGTTGCAGCTTTGTGGAGATTAGAGAAGTTGTTTCAGATTCAGATGATGAATTTTATACTGAACATAAACACTCACACCTCCTCGAGCTGAAACAACTTATAATGTTGCAGAAACTGTGTTGAGAAGTTGACAAACTTGATGTTACGTAAAGCAGAAGCATGTCAGGTGATTAAAGGTTGGTTTAGTGGTTATAAAGAAATAAACAAACCATGTAGTGCATGTTGGATTCTGTGCTGTAGGGCTGTATCTGTGCTGCTGTGCACATGCAGCATCCTCCATTCATCCTGAAATCACAGCTCATCTTTGCAGCCTCCGTGTTGTTTCTGCATCAGGATGTAAAGCTTGTGAGGACATGAATCAGAGAAATGAACGGTTTAGGATCTACGAGGCTCGCTCTTTAACTTAAGACAAACAGGCTGGATGTCTCCCCGTGTCTCCAGTCTGTATGTTTAATCTCTCACTCACAGCAGGGTCTGTAAACGTGATCAAATATATGTTAAGGTGAGCTTTTAAGGTGTAGGAGATAAAACATCCCTTTCATAACACAGTGTCAACACCAGAGGGTCAAAAGGTGAGAGTTACGTGAACACCAGCAACATGTGACCATGAACCCTCCGTGTAAAGACACAACTTGTTCACTCCAGATGAAGCCATGCTACCTGTTTCCCTTTGATTCCAGTCTTTGTGCTAAGCTAAGCTAATACCTTCCATCCTTTCATACATCAGTTGCAGTCTGGAGGTTGAGGTCATGATATGAATGCTCTGTGGAAAGCTTTAAGTTTAGATGGAGAATAAATCTAATAGATATTTTAGTGATTAAAGGACCAAGAGGGTGAAAATACCTTTTTATAAAAGTACATTTTAACCCTCCTGTAAAAAATGTTCAAAGTATTTTTCAGTATGAAACATCTTTGATTGGCTTAACAAGTGAAATCAACATTTAAAATCACAACTGTTCATTTCACATTTAGGTAATATATGCCGTCCAAACCGTGACAGAAGAGGAGTCATGTTCATTTATCAACATCACTTCATTAAGAAATAAAAATTCAAAATAAAATAAAACAAAATCTCTGTCATGTGAAACTGTTGTATTTATATTTAGGTCTTTTCAATGTACATTAAAAAGTTTTAATATGAATGTTAATGTAAATGAGTTATCCTCATTGAACCATGATCTGAGAGTTAAAGAACACCAATGCACTAACTCTTAATTTAAATGGTTAATAATGGAGTTTATAATTAGATTTAAAAATGTGTATTGGGATTTTTTGGGTTCTGACACTTCTGGATAATTGAATATGCCCCGGATCAAATTGACCCAAGAACATTATTGCTGTTCCAGAGAAAAGAACAGAACAGGAGGGTTCAGCATCATTAACAGTATATTAATAGACAGCCTGTATCCATCTCCTCCTGTTATGAGTGCTTTGTTAGTGTTTGTGAAGTTTCCTCTCACCGTTCCTCCTATCCTCTGATAATCCAGGAACCTCATTGGTCAACAGAGCTGTCAGTCATGATGTCACACCCCCTTCATTAAACTCTTCAGAAAAACAAACACTGGGACTTTAATTAACATAATGAGAACTAACCATAACAACAGAAACCATGTTTGAGAAAAACCATCTGTTAACATGGAGGAGGCGGAGTTTATGAGCTGTACCACAACCGGTCACCAGGGGGAGCTCTAAAAGTTCATATTTTGTTTAAACCTGAAAAATAAATAAGAGATGCAACATGTCAAATAATGAACTTTAGAGGACAGATATTATTAAAAGAAAGGCAAGCTCTTTCCACCGTGTCTTAATGCTACGCTAGGCTAAGCTAGGCTAATACCCTCCATCCTTAAGTTGAAGCCGTCTGACCTGATATCTGATTCTGTCTGACGTGTTTACATCGTTCAGCTGATGCATCAGGGTGAGAGCAGCATTGACAGGTTCCAGCTGCTTCATATACAGTGAAACCTGAGGGTCTGGCCCCTTTCAGGGTCATCAGATAAATGTGAGGGGCCGTGAGGTAATCAGTGACAGAGAAAGTTACAGTTCTGGTCTCTCTCTGCTTGACAATCTTTTATGGTCTTCTCGGTTTCTGAGAGACTTTTATAAATCACTGCTTGTGCCTTTAATTTTGGGAAACTTTAAATGTTGTTCTCCTCTTCTCTCTGATCACAACAAGACATGAGGTCCAGTATGGGCACAGCAGGAAGTTCTCTGTCTTCAATCAGGTTGGGTTTTGGAACATGCATATCCTGGTACTCGACCGACTCAGTCTCTCTCTCTCTCTCTCTCTCTCTCTCTCTCTCTCTCTCTCTCTCTCTCTCCCTCTCTCTCTCTCTCTCTCTCTCTCTCTCTCTCTCTCTCTCTTTCTTCTGTTTGTTTGTTTTTAACTCTTTTAATAATATTGTGTTGTTAAAGTTCTGATTTCAGAGTTTGGGCCTCTCTTCTTTGTTTCTTTGTGTTTATATTTTAAGTAATGACCCATGTGAGAGGTATGACCTGAGCTGAAAGGGTTAAATGTGACAAAGGCGCCCGACTACACGCTGACATTTTGTCAAATCCTGATCTGAGGAGTAAACACGGCTGTCACGCCATGCACACACACACACACACACACACACACACACACACACACACACACACACACACCTCTGAACAGTCGGGATGCAGACGCTGAGCAGACGGCATGACATGTTAAGATGTCAGGACGAGATGTGGCGTTCAAGTCCCTCACCGTGAACTTCAGCTGGATGGAGTTTGTGATCTCTCTGCTGTTTGTTCATTGACTGGATTTACTCTGTTGTTAGTTTTATAACAGTTGGAACATGACCTCGCTGCTGAGACGTGTCAACAGTGTGTTTCTGTGTTTGTGTGTTTCAGCATCAGTGCCCCAGTTCACCAACTCCCCCACCATGATCGTGATGGTGGGACTCCCGGCGAGAGGGAAGACCTACATCTCT
The DNA here is from genome assembly GCF_009762535.1 of Notolabrus celidotus. Classification (NCBI taxonomy): domain Eukaryota; kingdom Metazoa; phylum Chordata; class Actinopteri; order Labriformes; family Labridae; genus Notolabrus; species Notolabrus celidotus. The sequence goes on along the minus strand of NW_023260019.1, from coordinate 159,956 downwards.
AAAAAGCTCACCAGATACCTGAACTGGATCGGCGTCACGACTAAAGGTATGATTAAACAGAGTTACAGCGAAACTGAGACTTCACTGGAACTTCCCTTCACTCCTTGAATGTGTGTTTTCTTTGCAGTGTTCAACGTGGGTCAGTACCGGAGGGACGCCACACGCTCCTACAACAGCTTCGAGTTCTTCAGACCCGACAACACGGAGGCCATGAAGATCCGCAAGTACGAACCTCCAGCTTCATAAAACCATCCCACCGTCAGTGTGTGACTTTAAGTGTGTGTCCTCTCTGGAACCATCCCACCGTCAGTGTGTGACTTTAAGTGTGTGTCCTCTCTGGAACCATCCCACCGTCAGTGTGTGACTTTAAGTGTGTGTCCTCTCTGGAACCATCCCACCGTCAGTGTGTGACTTTAAGTGTGTGTCCTCTCTGGAACCATCCCACCGTCAGTGTGTGACTTTAAGTGTGTGTCCTCTCTGGAACCATCCCACCGTCAGTGTGTGACTTTAAGTGTTTGTCCTCTCTGGAACCATCCCACCGTCAGTGTGTGACTTTAAGTGTGTGTCCTCTCTGGAACCATCCCACCGTCAGTGTGTGACTTTAAGTGTGTGTCCTCTCTGGAATATAGGTCGATGAAATATGTATGAGACATGAGAGTGAGCGTCTGTGTGTCCTCTCTGTTCTCAGGGCCTGTGCCATCGCTGCTCTCAAAGACGTGTGTGAGTACTTCAGCAGAGACCTGGGGCAGGTGGTGGTGAGTGAAGTCCATCATTAAAAGACGCAGCTCTTTAATCACCGTGTTTATGAAGGAGAGGTGTTGTGTGACGATGTGGTAAGGTTTATCCCACCTGCAGTTTTATTGCTCTGCTTCACAGAGACTAGAAGGTGAACATGGGGAAGCATTTAGAAGAGAGAGGGATGATTACCTCAGGAGAGCAAAAACACAGTCCCTTTTTTTTCTTCTTTTTTATAAGTTTATTTTAAAGGTGACATCATGCAAAATCTTCTTTTTAATGGTTCTCTCCCTGAAATCTGTGTCCCGGTCTACAAAACCCCTGAAAAGTCAAAGACTCCATTCTGTCCCTGTTCTGATTTCTCCACCTTTCTGTAAATGTGTGCTGAAACCAGCCGTTTCAGTTTTCAGTGTTTTTCATACGTCACAACGCCATCCGGTCTGTAACAGGAAGTCAGAGCTCGGAGCTTGTTCAGCCCATAGACTGTATAAAATACAACTCAACCCCTCCTCCGTTTTTCATTCCCTGCACACATGTGTGCTAACAAGGAGCTTAGGAGGGAGGCATGCTAGTTGTAGGCTGTCTTAATAAACACAAAGGTCGCTTTGACTCCCCACGTCTGCAGATTTGAAGATCTAGTGGATGATTTTTAGTTTTCATGGAAAAGTGCTAGCGCTAGTTAGCATAGCCACATAGCTACATGTTGGTAGCTGTGTACCAAGACACACGTCGACATGCTGACAAATAAAACAACAAGAAACACTAAATCTGTGACCAATGGTTCAGAAAGGTCCTGCTGCAGGCGCCTCTCCGTCAGGATCAGATTCTGGATCAGATTCAGAGGGTTGAAGTAACGCGGGTCTGTGAGCAGCCGTGTATATTCAGACAACATGTAAACATTAGATCAACGTGCTGGAGAGCCGAGGAGGCCACACCCACTTCCTGAGGGGGTGTGGTCAGAGAGAAAACAGACCGTTCTGAGCAGGGCTGAAGAAGAGGGGTTTACAGGCAGACCAGAATCTGATTTCAAAGTGTTTTTATGAGCATAAACTTTAAAGACATGTTTTGGGGACCTCTTAGACCAAGATATGTTGATGAAAAAAGCGTGATATGTCACCTTTAAGCTTTAGTTTTGTTGCTTTGTTGTTTATCTTCCTGGACTCCTTAAACAAGAATTAAATGATCACACTTCAACCTTCAAGCACTTCTATTGAGGTCCTAAACATGATGTTGATTTATTATTCAGTCACAGAAACCTCCAGTCACTAACTCCTTCGTCTGATTTTGAAGGTTTTTGACGCCACCAACACGACCCTGGAGCGCAGAGGAGTCATCTTCAGCTTCGCCAAGGAGAACGGTTACAAGGTTTGTTTAATACTGTTTAATGTTCTGTGTTTAAAACCCAAACTGCTTCTCTAACTGCTTTAATGTATCTGTCTCTCTTCTATTAAACCCCCAGGTGTTCTTCGTGGAGTCGATATGCGACGACCCTGAAATCATCGCTGAGAACATTAAGGTGAATGAAGCGTGTGTTTGTGCAGGAAGTCCTTGTTCCAAGTTCCCTGTGAGAGCCTGAAGTGGAGTCCCAGTGTGGGCTATCCTCTTTGTTATTGGAGGAACAGAGAGACCTGAAACGCTCTGCGGGCAGAGCAGCAGTCAGGAGCTGCCAGGTCACGAGTTCCTCTGGCAAGATGTGGAGGAGTCTGTTCCAACACATGTCAGTTTGGACATATGGAGAACGGTTCTCCTGCTGCTCTCCAGATTTCAGTTTCTCTTCCTCTTTTTTTCTCCTCGTTTACTTCACTTTCTCATCATGGTGTAATGCAGTGGTTTCAGTGTGTGTGTGTGTGTGTGTGTGTGTGTGTGTGTGTGTGTGTGTGTGTGTGTGTGTGTGTGTGTGTGTGTGTGTGTGTGTGTGTGTGTGTGTGTTTTGGCAGAGTTCCTAAGAAGAGGCGTGTCTTCAGCTTCTGTTTGTTGCTCCAGTGTTTGTTCGTGTATCTGCAGACTCCCAGTTGACTTTGTGGAGGATGAATTGAGACGACTAACTGTTGCTCCTTTAGAGAGTAATATCCTCCATGACAGGGCAGAACTAATGTGCTATCAGACCGTGTGCTGCATCTTCATGTGCTTCATGTACTTTGTTGCCCGGTGAGGCGATACAACAATCAGCCCAAAGTCTGTATGGTGTGTCGGGGTGTTTGGTCCACATCAACACAAAGCTTCTCAGTTTACACTAAAGGAAACTCTGAACAGGGTTAGTTTGTTTTCTCTCAGCTGGAGTTTTTTGGCTGCAGGCAGAAAAAAGAAACAGCTTTAATTTCAGACGAACACATTTTGAAGAAGCCGTTTTTTAGGCACGGAAAACTGGATCTGGTTCTTTAAATGTAAAGGATTAAGGTCTCAGTGGATGTGTGTCTAACATGAGTCTGGTCCTGCTGGAGGTTTCTGCCTGTTAAAGGAAGTTTGTCCTTGCCACTGTAACTTGCTAAATGCTGCAAAGTGCTCTGCTCATGGTGGATTAAGATGAGACCAGACTGAGTCCGGCAACACGTGAAGCTTAGTGTGGACCAAGCAGCATCCTCCAGTCTTGAGAAAGGAAGCAGAAGTGTTATAAACTGCAGTTCCTTGAGCGCCCACTAGAGGCTGGCTCCGGAAGTAAACCACATACACACACATTCAAAAAAGAAGATCTTTAAATAAACATGTTTACATCCTGGTTCAAAGAAACAGTTCAGGTCTCTGTCAGCACACACTGTAGAGGGTGAGTTATTTTATAAGTCTGTATTTTTGAAGATATTAATCTTACAGTGTTGGATAATTCAGGGCGTGGCTGACTGGACTGACAGGCGGGATTACTGTAGCTGTTAGCTTGAGTCAACATTCAGTGCAGCCTGGACAGAAGAACAGAGAACAGTCAATCAAGGAAACTCTAACATCTGTGAGTTGACCTTCCTGTCTTTGTGTTTATGATTCCCTTAACGTCTCTGTCCCTCAAACAGCAAGTGAAGCTGAGCAGTCCGGACTACGTGGGCTGTGACAAAGAGGAAGCTGTGGCCGACTTCCTGAAGAGGATCGAATGTTACAAGCAGACCTACGTCCCGCTGGACGACGACAAAGACAGGTGACAGAATCAGCAGAGTCACAGTCTACTGGATGATTCACACCGTGTGGTTTAACAACATCCATCCTCCTCCTCCTCTCATCTTCAGGAACTTATCCTACATCAAGATCTTCAACGTGGGCAGCAGGTACCTGGTGAACCGAGTCCAGGACCACATCCAGAGCCGGATAGTCTACTACCTCATGAACATCCACGTCACCCCGAGGTCCATCTACCTGTGCCGGCACGGAGAGAGCGAGCTCAACCTCACGGGGCGCATCGGGGGAGACTCCGGCCTGTCTCCTAGGGGGGCTCAGGTGAGACGAGTGCCAGTCTGTCCACGACTGAATCATGCATCCTCTCTGTGTCTTCATGTTTATGTTTATGTGTGTGTGTGTGTCAGTTTGCCAGCGCTCTGGGTACGTACATGCGAGGGCAGTGCATCAGTGACCTGAAGGTGTGGACGAGTCACATGAAGAGGACGATCCAGACGGCCGAGGCTCTAGGAGTCCAGTACGAACAGTGGAAGGCGCTCAATGAGATCGACGCTGTGAGTGTTCAGATATGAAACCATGACTCTTGAACCACAGCAGGTTATAAAGATTTGTGTCAGAGATTAAAGAGCTGTGTGTGTGTGTGTGTATGTGTGTGTGTGTGTGTGTGTGTGTGTGTGTGTGTGTGTGTGTGTGTGTGTGTGTGTCAGGGTGTGTGTGAGGAGATGACGTACGAGGAGATCCAGGAGCACTTCCCGGAGGAGTTCGCTCTGAGGGACCAGGACAAGTATCGCTACCGTTACCCCCGAGGAGAGGTGAGGAGGACAGAGGGAGGAGGAAACAACAGAAGGCTTTAAAATGTCCTTCATCATTCTGATATCTGATTCTTTGATCCATGCACCCCCAGTCATACGAGGACCTGGTGCAGCGTCTGGAGCCGGTCATCATGGAGCTGGAGAGGCAGGAGAACGTGTTGGTCATCTGTCACCAGGCCGTGATGAGATGTCTGCTGGCTTACTTCTTAGACAAGAGTGCAAGTGAGAGAAAAGCACCAGTCCTGACTGTAACAGTGTTCAGGATCAACCCATGTCATCATAGTTCTTCAGTGAGCCTCAGGAGAGCTGCAGAGCTTCAGTCAGAGGGCTGAGGTTGTTGGTTTTCTGCAGCTCTTTACAGAGTATGTTACTTTAACAGGCCGTTTTTTAAACTGAGACACTTCACATATTTTAAACTTTGAGATCACTTCAGTAGATCACGTGAACCTGCAGCAGTGACACAAGCTTTGATGGCTGCAAACATTTCTGCAGGAGAACAGGTCAGGTCTCAGTATGTGCAGGAACATGTTGTGTTTTTTTGTCACTAATGGTTTCAAATATTTATTTCAGTGTCTGATAAACATGACGACAGAAGAACTCTAAAGTTACACAATAACACATCAAAATAAAAAACATGAAGGCAGAGGTCGACCAGAAACTCCTGTCAAAGGAACATTACTGTGACTGTGACTGAAGACTGGTGCAACATGTGGAAACTAAAGATATTTTTTCTAGTTTTTTTTTTTTGATCAAATCTTTTGAGGGATTTTTTTCACAGCAGACGATATCGAACACAAACTTTTAACATTTTAACACAGTCTGTGTTATAAAAATAATAAAAATTAAATATGACAGAGAATGATTTAGTGAATTAAAAAGATCCATTCATCCATACTGCTGACATTAAAATAATACAAACTAAAATTAAATGAATCAAATCAAAATTTAATTCTCAGAAGAGAAGCAACAAGGAGATCCCAAAACAAGTTCTTTAACTTCACTTTATTAAAGATGAACTTCTTCACTGTGAAGAAGTGGGAGCTGCAGACGCTGCAGAGTGCAGAGAGGCAGACTTCATATTTGTTCTTTTAACAAACACATCCATATCATGTTAATAATCATACATCTTTCCTCTCCCTGTGTGTCAGACGAGCTGCCCTACCTGAAGTGTCCTCTCCACACGGTTCTGAAACTCACCCCAGTCGCCTACGGTGAGTCTCAGCACTTTATCCTGCTCAATCCTTAAAATACCTCCATCCATCCTCAGAAACAGGACGGACCTGAACTTCCCCCCCTCCCTGTCAGAATCCATCCTCAGAAACAGGACGGACCTGAACTTCCCCCCCTCCCTGTCAGAATCCATCCTCAGAAACAGGACGGACCTGAACTTCCCCCCCTCCCTGTCAGAATCCATCCTCAGAAACAGGACAGACCTGAACTCCCCCCCCTCCCTCTCAGAATCCATCCTCAGAAACAGTACAGACCTGAACTCCCCCCCTCCCTCTCAGAATCCATCCTCAGAAACAGGAAGGACCTGAACTTCCCCCCCCTCCCTGTCAGAATCCATCCTCAGAAACAGGAAGGACCTGAACTTCCCCCCCTCCCTCTCAGAATCCATCCTCAGAAACAGGAAGGACCTGAACTTCCCCCCCTCCCTCTCAGAATCCATCCTCAGAAACAGGACGGACCTGAACTTCCCCCCCTCCCTCTCAGAATCCATCCTCAGAAACAGGACGGACCTGAACTTCCCCCCCTCCCTCTCAGAATCCATCCTCAGAAACAGGAAGGACCTGAACTTCCCCCCCTCCCTGTCAGAGTCCATCCTCAGAAACAGGAAGGACCTGAACTTCCCCCCCTCCCTGTCAGAATCCATCCTCAGAAACAGGAAGGACCTGAACTTCCCCCCCTCCCTCTCAGAATCCATCCTCAGAAACAGGACAGACCTGAACTTCCCCCCCTCCCTCTCAGAATCCATCCTCAGAAACAGGAAAGACCTGAACTTCCCCCCCTCCCTGTCAGAATCCATCCTCAGAAACAGGACGGACCTGAACTTCCCCCCCTCCCTCTCAGAATCCATCCTCAGAAACAGGACGGACCTGAACTTCCCCCCCTCCCTGTCAGAATCCATCCTCAGAAACAGGAAGGACCTGAACTTCCCCCCCTCCCTGTCAGAATCCATCCTCAGAAACAGGAAGGACCTGAACTTCCCCCCCTCCCTCTCAGAATCCATCCTCAGAAACAGGACAGACCTGAACTTCCCCCCCTCCCTGTCAGAATCCATCCTCAGAAACAGGAAGGACCTGAACTTCCCCCCCTCCCTCTCAGAATCCATCCTCAGAAACAGGACGGACCTGAACTTCCCCCCCTCCCTCTCAGAATCCATCCTCAGAAACAGGACGGACCTGAACTTCCCCCCCTCCCTGTCAGAATCCATCCTCAGAAACAGGAAGGACCTGAACTTCCCCCCCTCCCTCTCAGAATCCATCCTCAGAAACAGGACGGACCTGAACTTCCCCCCCTCCCTGTCAGAATCCATCCTCAGAAACAGGAAGGACCTGAACTTCCCCCCCTCCCTCTCAGAATCCATCCTCAGAAACAGGACAGACCTGAACTTCCCCCCCCCTCCCTCTCAGAATCCATCCTCAGAAACAGGAAGGACCTGAACTTCCCCCCCTCCCTGTCAGAATCCATCCTCAGAAACAGGAAGGACCTGAACTTCCCCCCCCCCCTGTCAGAATCCATCCTCAGAAACAGGACGGACCTGAACTTCCCCCCCTCCCTCTCAGAATCCATCCTCAGAAACAGGACGGACCTGAACTTCCCCCCCTCCCTCTCAGAATCCATCCTCAGAAACAGGACGGACCTGAACTTCCCCCCCCTCCCTCTCAGACTCATAAGCCTCTCTCTGTCGCTGTCTGTGTTTCCTCTCAGGTTGTAAAGTGGAGTCTGTCTTCCTCCATATTGAAGCTGTGAACACGCACAGAGACAAACCAGAGGTGAGTCAACACATAACTTCAATTATTTCAAATTCCTATTAAGGAGGGGAGAGACCAGAATCAAGACAGGTACACGTCTTAACGAGGAGATGGACATGGATTATACCAGCACACGTTATGTGGAGTCTCATGGCTGAATGAGTTCCATCAGTGTTAATGTTGGCGTCTCTTTTAGTCTTAGTCTTTAAATTAAATGTTAGTTTAAGTCTCATGTTAGTCTTTAAATTAAATGTTAGTTTAAGTCTCATGTTAGTCTTTAAATTAAATGTTAGTTTAAGTCTCATGTAAGTCTTTAGATTAAATGTTAGTTTTAGTCTCATGTTAGTCTTTAGATTAAATGTTAGTTTTAGTCTCATGTTAGTCTTTAGATTAAATGTTAGTTTTAGTCTCATGTTAGTCTTTAAATTAAATGTTAGTTTAAGTCTCATGTAAGTCTTTAGATTAAATGTTAGTTTTAGTCTCATGTTAGTCTTCAGATTAAATGTTAGTTTTAGTCTCATGTTAGTCTTTAGATTAAATGTTAGTTTTAGTCTCATGTTAGTCTTTAAATTAAATGTTAGTTTAAGTCTCATGTAAGTCTTTAGATTAAATGTTAGTTTTAGTCTCATGTTAGTCTTCAGATTAAATGTTAGTTTAAGTCTCATGTTAGTCTTTAAATTAAATGTTAGTTTTAGTCTCATGTTAGTCTTTAGATTAAATGTTAGTTTTAGTCACATGTTAGTCTTTAAATTAAATGTTAGTTTTAGTCTCATGTTAGTCTTTAGATTAAATGTTAGTTTTAGTCCCATGTTAGTCTTTAAATTAAATGTTAGTTTTAGTCTCATGTTAGTCTTTAGATTAGATGTTAGTTTTAGTCTCATGTTAGTCTTTAGATTAAATGTTAGTTTTAGTCTCATGTTAGTCTTTAGATTAAATGTTAGTTTTAGTCTCATGTTAGTCTTTAGATTAAATGTTAGTTTTAGTCTAATGTTAGTCTTTAAATTAAATGTTAGTTTTAGTCTCATGTTAGTCTTTAAATTAAATGTTAGTTTTAGTCACATGTTAGTCTTTAAATTAAATGTTAGTTTTAGTCTCATGTTAGTCTTTAGATTAAATGTTAGTTTTAGTCTTTAAATTAAATGTTAGTTTTAGTCACATGTTAGTCTTTAAATTAAATGTTAGTTTTAGTCTCATGTTAGTCTTTAGATTAAATGTTAGTTTTAGTCTCATGTTAGTCTTTAGATTAAATGTTAGTTTTAGTCTCATGTTAGTCTTTAGATTAAATGTTAGTTTTAGTCCCATGTTAGTCTTTAGATTAAATGTTAGTTTAGTCTCATGTTAGTCTTTAGATTAAATGTTAGTTTTAGTCTTTAAATTAAATGTTAGTTTTAGTCACATGTTAGTCTTTAAATTAAATGTTAGTTTTAGTCTCATGTTAGTCTTTAGATTAAATGTTAGTTTTAGTCTCATGTTAGTCTTTAAATTAAATGTTAGTTTTAGTCTCATGTTAGTCTTTAGATTAAATGTTAGTTTTAGTCTCATGTTAGTCTTTAAATTAAATGTTAGTTTTAGTCTCATGTTAGTTTTTCAGCCCTTTATAGTTTTAGTGGAAAGAAACTCAAAACATGTTAGTCTTTGATTTTTGCTGAAACATCTTCACTCTTTAAGTAATTCATGTAGTGGATCAGATATCAGTATCAGGGTTATACCAAGGGTTCAACTTGGTACACAAAATACAAGGACTGTATTGCACATTTACGACGGTCCCTGAATGCACCTGCAGTGACAGGCGCACTGGACAGACAGTCAGTTCACGGCACTCTGAAATGCATCTTCATCTTTGATGAGGAGGAGTTGATCCAAACTTACTAAATGTGTCTGATGTTTCACCAAAAACTCCTCACTGAAGATGAGACAGATGCATGGAGGTGAGGAGAGCTGGTTCATAAAGCCCACCTGCTGCAGGTAGAGACCAAGCTAACACTGAGCCCCTCAGATAAGAACTCAGCCTGTCACAGGAAGTCATCACGCCATCTTTAAAGACGCACAGCACAGGGGGAAACATGGATTCTGAATGTCTGATGATCCAACACTAACGTCATCGTCTCGTCAACAGAAACTAAACATACGTTCTTCAGAGTTTTTATTATCAGTGAGGAGCTTTAACTCGTCTTCATCATGAAGAAATGAGTCATTGACGAACATTTATCCTCATAGTTTCGTTAAAGACATTAACACTGGGTTGCATGCAGCCAGAAAATAGAACCAACCTGTGGTAAACATTACAAAGATAGCAGCTGGAGCTACAGTGTGTTCCTGACTTCTCCCTTCTTCAAATTTGACAAAGGAGACCCTAAACTTCTGAAGCTGACCCCCTACATGACCCATGACTGAGTCGGTCTCCTCGGGTCCCAAACGTCTGCAGAGTGTCGTTAAAGTGCTCAGTTTTTAACATTTGATGTGTCTCCTTGGTTTGTTTGTCCCGTCCTGCAGTGATCAAGTGTGTCTCTTTCTCAGAACGTGGACGTGGACAGAGACCCGGCGGAGGCTCTGGAGACGGTCCCCGACCACATCTAGACCTGGTTTCCTGTGCTCCTCCCGACCTCATGGAAGTGGCCTTTTTTTTTTTATTTAACTAATCATCGTGGTCTTTGCTGTGGTCGCTGCGGTGAAGTGGACGGACGTTGTGATGGACTGTGTGACCCCAGAGGTTTCTTCTTCGTTTAAAAGCACTTTATAATGATGTGATGAAGAGGCGTCCGTCACCGAGCAGACCACATGTGGAGAATCTTAAAGTAGTCACTCAAATCTCTTCTCCTGTCTCGTCCTTCTGTCTTGAACTAACGGACTAACCAGCGTGAAATCATCCTCACATCCAGAGAGATTCACTCTCTCTGACGAGCCGCTCTGAGCCGCTCTGAGCCTCTCTGAGCCGCTCTGAGCCTCTCTGAGCCTCTCTGCTCCGCTCTGAGCCGCTCTGCTGCTCTGAGCTGCTCTGCTGCTCTGAGCCACTCTGCTGCTCTGAGCCTCTCTGAGCCACTCTGCTGCTCTGAGCCGCTCTGAGCCACTCTGCTGCTCTGAGCCGCTCTGAGCCGCTCTGCTGCTCTGAGCCGCTCTGAGCCGCTCTGAGCCGCTCTGAGCCGCTCTGCTGCTCTGAGCCGCTCTGAGCCACTCTGAGCCGCTTTGAGCCACTATTAGCCGCTCTGAGCCACTCTGAGCCGCTCTGTTGCTCTGTCGCTCTGAGCCGCTCTGAGCCACTCTGAGCCGCTTTGAGCCACTCTTAGCCGCTCTGAGCCACTCTGAGCCACTCTGAGCCGCTTTGAGCCACTCTTAGCCGCTCTGAGCCACTCTGAGCCGCTCTGAGCCACTCTGAGCCGCTTTGAGCCACTCTTAGCCGCTCTGAGCCACTCTGAGCCGCTCTGAGCCGCTCTGCTGCTCTGAGCCGCTCTGAGCCGCTCTGAGCCGCTCTGCCACTCTGAGCCGCTCTGAGCCGCTCTGAGCCACTCTGCCGCTCTGAGCCACTCTGCCGCTCTGAGCCGCTCTGAGCCGCTCTGAGCCACTCTGAGCCGCTCTGCCACTCTGAGCCGCTCTGAGCCGCTCTGAGCCGCTCTGAGCCACTCTGCCGCTCTGAGCCACTCTGCTGCTCTGAGCCACTCTGCTGCTCTGAGCCGCTCTGAGCCGCTCTGCTGCTCTGAGCCGCTCTGAGCCGCTCTGAGCCTCTCTGAGCCGCTCTGCTCTGCTCTGAGCCACTCTGCTGCTCTGAGCCGCTCTGAGCCGCTCTGAGCCACTCTGCCGCTCTGAGCCGCTCTGAGCCGCTCTGAGCCGCTCTGCTCCGCTCTGAGCCACTCTGCTGCTCTGAGCCGCTCTGAGCCGCTCTGCTGCTCTGAGCCGCTCTGAGCCGCTCTGAGCCTCTCTGAGCCGCTCTGCTCCGCTCTGAGCCACTCTGCTGCTCTGAGCCGCTCTGAGCCGCTCTGAGCCGCTCTGCTCCGCTCTGAGCCACTCTGCTGCTCTGAGCCGCTCTGAGCCGCTCTGAGCCACTCTGCCGCTCTGAGCCGCTCTGAGCCGCTCTGAGCCGCTCTGCTGCTCTGAGCCTCTCTGAGCCTCTCTGAGCCGCTCTGAGCCGCTCTGAGCCGCTCTGCTGCTCTGTCGCTCTGATGCTCTGATGCTCTGAGCCGCTCTGCCGCTCTGTCGCTCTGATGCTCTGATGCTCTGAGCCGCTCTGAGCAGCCCTGAGTCTCTCTGCGTCTGCATTAGTTCACCATGCCACTGTTCTTAAAGATGGATGTGTTTCGATGGGTAAGGATGGAGGAGACGATCCGGCAAACCTCCAACCATTTAAAGAAGAAGTGGGGGGGACGTTTAACTGCCCCACACCGTGACGTGCCTCATGAGTGGAATAAACACAATACTCTATGCAGCCTCTGTGGACAGACTTGCTCCGGAGGCAGCCTCAGGCCTCGCTCCGGAGGCAGCCGCAGGCCTCGCTCCGGAGGCAGCTTCAGGCCTCGCTCCGGAGGCAGCCTCAGGCCTCGCTCCGGAGGCAGCCGCAGGCCTCGCTCCGGAGGCAGCCGCAGGCCTCGCTCCGGAGGCAGCCGCAGGCCTCGCTCCGGAGGCAGCCTCAGGCCTCGCTCCGGAGGCAGACGCAGGCCTCGCTCCGGAGGCAGACGCAGGCCTCGCTCTGCAGCGTGTTCTGTCCTTTGGCTTTAACCCACATCTGTTGTTTCAAAGAGGAACATGAAGGGGATCTGGTGCAATGTGTCAGCGTGTTTGTAATTATGGGATTATTTAAAGACTGGCTCTCTGACTAGTTTAGATTCACTATAATCAGGTTTACTTTGTTTCAGCTCTGTTGGTGATCTGAATCATGTTTCATGAAGCTGGCTCGGTTCAGGGCTTCAAAAGAAAGAGGAGGAGTTCTTACTTATGCATAAAATCAACAAAAACATGCACTTCATGTGAGAGAATTAAAACCACATAACAGCGAGGACACTTGTGGAATATTCTGCAAAACAATCTCAGAACTTGAACATGCGTGGCGGCAGAAGCCTGATTTCTAAAGATCAAGATGTGACTAAATATGAGTAAGCACATGGCTTTTATTCTTTTTTAAATACATTTTCAATTCCAACATTTTCTGCAAGATAACAGGAAAAATGAGAGCATGAATCTGAGACACTTAAAAAATGTAAACGCTGACAAAGAGAGCACAAAAGAGAAGTTTATTATCTAATTATTCATTATTATCTAATTTATCTCCAGAAGTTTGGATCATCTCTTCTGGGTGAAATCAAGATTAAACTAAATTCAAATTGTGCTTTTTTTATTTCCTTTTACATAACCAGTTTTATAAGAACTGTTTGAATCTTGCAGCCAAAGCTTGTTTTTAGATTTGAGCAGTGAAGCCCTGAAGTTAGTCCTGCAGGTCAGAGTTTGGGAGCCAGCTTCATGATACAAAACACCTGATTACACCTGGATGTAGCTGCCGTGTGTGTTCTTAAAGTAAACACAGAGATGTAAAGATGTTCTGTCCCCTGAGGGAGCAATGGAAGAAAAAACACGTCTCAGGAGATCCTTTCGTTTAATAAAAGGGATGCCAGCACATGTAGATAAACGTATGTTCGTCTCCACGCAATGTGATGTTAGAATAACGAGCCGTCCCTCCGTCAGTACTTCCTGTCAGATCTAAACCTGGTGATCTGTGAACGTGAAGCTGATCCTGATCCTGATCCTGGTCCTGATCCTGGTCCTGATCCTAAGCTCTGTGACATAAACGAATACATGCGAGAGAAACGGACGAAGAGGTCGCATCAATAAAAGGTTTCTTTACTGAACCTGAACAATAACTGTTACCTTAAAATCCAAGCAATAAAATAAAAATGGATAACACATGAAGAGGTTTGAGTTTATTTCTTTTATTAGACTAAAATATGAACATGCTGTATTTACAGTTTGATATAAAAACAGAACACTTCGGCTTCAATCAGCCGGAACAGATCACATAAAGGGGAGACAGCTAATGTGACGGTGGTTCAGGGTCATCTCTGGCTGCTGGTACCGGGCTGGGAGGAGGTCTGGGAGGAGTGAGCTTCTTTGTACTGCTGACTCCAGCTCTGAGGATCCACTTCATGAAGCTGCGACACACAAAACATCATGAGTTTAAAGTATTCAGTGAAGTAAGGGTTAGAGCTTTAACTGTGTTAAAGTGACAGTGACAGACGTCGTGTTAAAACCACAGCCTGTATAAATAATAAACGTAGTCTCCGTGACGTCACCCGTCTGTTTCTGAAGACCTGTTTTGAGGCCAGTCAGCGGCGGCGGCCATATTGCTGCTGTGGAGCGATTGTGACGTAAAGGCTTGAAGGCGAGGAGGCTTGAAGCCCGCCTCTTTACCTCACACTCACTCCACAGACGTTAGGTTGAGTACAGCATTTCCAATATGGCTGCCGCTGACGATTGGCTTCAAAACTTCAAAACCAGACGAGTGACGTCACGTAGACAAGGTCCATTAATCATACAGGATATGATTTGGATAGAAAACAGGCGCTTCTGTCGCTAAACACGGCGTCAGTGGACACGGCATCTTAACACTTTATCATCATGAAGGTAACCATAACAACACAGAAACCTACCTCGCCCATGAACTTAAGGATTTGGGTTTTGGACACTTCAAGTTCTGCACGCTGACCCCATCTGAACTCATGCTCGATGGGCTCCGTGTGAGGGATTCGGACGTACTCCAGGTACCTACACACACGCACATGCACACGCACACACACAATGAGTACCTGTTAGCTGCATAACTGAATCATCTTTAAATCAGTGACTTCAGTCCAAGGTGAGAACAAACCCCTCCTCCTTTACATGAGAACTGAATCCACATGAAACCACTTCAGTTTCACAAATACTCAATGAGCAGGGAAGGGATAATGTTGGAGTCAGTGCCGGTCCAGTCTACTCCCCTGTAGTAGTCTGACGTCATGCACTCTCCTGCTGATCTATGGTGTGGTATAAACCGGAGTCTATGGTCTGACAGACACTGGCTCTGATCACACCAGTACACATAGTAACACACTGGACTCGAACCTGTGACCTACTGATCACAGGTCTGCTGGATTAGACTACTGAGCTATGGACAGACTGAGGTCTGGGAGGTGAGATGAAGGAGAAGGGGGGGGGGGCAGACTGAGGTCTGGGAGGTGAGATGAAGGGGAAGGGGGGGGGGTCAGACTGAGGTCTGGGAGGTGAGATGAAGGAGAAGGGGAGAGGGGGGAGGGGGAAGGGGGAAGGGGGGGGGGTGTAGACTGAGGTCTTTTAAATGCACATGAGTCGTTCATGTGAAGAATGGACGGCCTCTCACCTCTGACGCACGAACTCATCGGTGACCACCTTCTTCACGTCCCCGAACTCGTCATGTCTCTCTCTGGACGACACACAGAGAACATTAGAAGAAGTAATGATCAGGTGAAACCACATAAAGAAGTATCATGGGCAGAGGTAGTCTCACCCTTGGTCGACGCGCAGCTTCTTGAGCATGTTCCAGACGAGGTCTACGACACAGAGCACAGCAGGAGGTTTATTAAACACACAGTTTACACATGTTAGTAAATGGGTTTGAGTTAAACTGGGCTCATTCTGGAGTCTTCATGACTGATGGGTATGAAAGGTTTTGGAGTTGCTTCTTTGGTAATGGCTGCGTCTCAGTCCTTGGACGCATCTGATGAAAAAGCTTCTTTTAAAGATCGTATCAGTAAATCGGTTTTAATCATATCTCTCTGCTTTTAGTTTCCTCACACTGGCTCCCTGTATGTTTTAGAATTGATTTTAAGTTTTACTGATAAGGGATCCTCGGGCAGTCCAAATACTAAAATAAAAACGAAGGGGGACAGGGCGTTCACAGTGAGGGGTCAGACTCTCTGGGACCATCTGCCCGAGGAGATCCGATCTGCTGAGTCAGTGAGCTCTTTTAAATCGCTTCCAAAATATTCTGCTCTTCTGTTCTTATTTTTATTATTATAATTTTATTCCTTCTTTCTATTAATATTCTGATATTCTTACTTTATTGTGTAAAGGAACATTTGTATATATCTAAATTTGTGTTCTATCTTTATTCATCTATTTTTATTTTGACTTATTTTATTTTACTAGTTGAAACTTGTTTCTGATTGTCCTTATGTCTGCGTTACTGCAACAACTGAATTTCCCCCCGGGGATCAATAAAGTAATCTCTTATCTCAAAGGGAGAGAACTGTGAGGACCGAATCTCCCTCCAGGATGAATAAAGGAGACCTGGTTCTGATTCTGTAACCTCAACATTACATGACATCATTTCACTCACTTTCTCTGACCGCTCCTCCCTTCATGAAAACAACGCTCAGGATGACGAACAGCAGGCCCATCTTTGGATTCACCGGGGCACTGAACACAACACGACCAAACGTTTCAACAGATATGGACCAAACTGTTTCCTACCTTTTAAATTCACAGGATAAAACCGAGTGACGAGAACACAAAGGAACATGTCAAACAGGACTCACGGGATCGGGGAGGGGGCCTCAGTTGGCTCCAACTTATTGACGAGGATGTACAGATGATTTTTGGTGTCGATTTCAACCAGTTTGAATCCAAAGACCTGAAGAAGAACGGAGGACAGAGACAGAAAGGTGTGTTCATGAGATGTTTAGCTGAATCTACTTCTGCTCATGATCCTCTCTCCGGCTGGACTCACCTTGTCAAACATCTGTGCTGCTCTGTTGATGATCTCAGGGTAGATGTTTCTGTACTCCTTCACCACATGTTTCACAATATCTGAAATTACAAGAAACAGAATTATTCATCATTCAAAGTTCATTTACTCCAGCACATTACAGATATTTGAGACTCTGAACTGACACACTGGGATCCTGTCTTTCCCTCTCTCTCCTCTCTCTGCCTGTCTCTCACTTTAACTCTTCCTGTCCCATTAAAGTTACTAACCATAGACCTTTCTGGAGTCCCTGAGCTCCCTTGTCTCGTAGGTTCCTCTGGATCTCTGCTGCTGTGGACGTGGTCCAGACTCCAGCTGCTACAACTACTACTATCCGTCTCCCCACTATCATCTCTCTCTCTCTTCATCTCCCTCTATCCCTCTCTCCAACACGGTCTCAGCAGATGTGTGTCTAACATGAGTCTGGTCCTGCTGGAGGTTTCTGCCTGTTAAAGGAAGTTTGTCCTTGCCACTGTAACTTGCTAAATGCTGCAAAGTGCTCTGCTCATGGTGGATTAAGATGAGATCAGACTGAGTCCTGTCTGGAAGAGGGGACTGGATCTGATCCTGGGTAAGGGTTAAATAATAAATAAAATGCTCACCTGCTCGGCGTATCGGCATCTTCTTTTGGTCCTTCACTAAGAAATACTGCACCACCTCAGCAGTCTGCAGTGCGCACACACACACACACACACACACACACACACACACACACACACACACACATACACATACACATACACATACGCACACATACATACATACACACACACACACACACACACACACAAACACACACACATACATCATTAAGACCCTTCTACAGATCATTATAGACTCTGACTGTGAGGGTCTCTCTGCTGCTGGTACCTTCTGGTCCACCTGAGCAGATGTGAGTTTCTCCAGCCCCCTCTGGACCTGTGTGCTGCTGGGCTGAGTGAAGGTCACATCATCCTCCTCCTCCTGGTTCACTAAAGGACCCGCCGACCTCTGCATGCACAAACACGTGGGTTAACTGTTGTGCTTTAAAATGTCACCTTTAAGGATCCCATTCATTCAGACTGTAGTCCACTCACTTTGCTCTGAGAGGGGGTCTGTGAGTTGGAGAGTCTCTTTCTTTGTGTCATGTCTGATAAACACGATAAAACACAACCATGGTTTAGTCACGTGCGAGTAAACAAGTAAACAAAGTCAAAAACCAACAATAACACAAACAAACAGACAACACGGAGGTTACTCTGCACACGTTAATGCTAACAACATTAGCCTCATCATTAGCCGTTAGCTAACTGAAACACAGTGAGTAAAAGTAAACTACAGTTAATGATTCAGTCTCAGAGAGGAGCAGGAACTCTACATCAGAATATAATATATATATATATTAATATTAATATACTCACTTTGCCTTTATGCAAACTCCTCAGCTGTTTCCGGTCTGTCTGTTTCCCGCTTCTGTAGGCGCGTGTTGATGACGTCAGTGAGCGCGACAACAGTTTTTTTTAGCTTTATTTAAACTAAACAGGTTAACACATTAACAGAGGAGGAGAAAATGAAAATATATATTTTGAAGATAAAAGTGAAAATTTGTACAATTAAAAAAATATTAAACCTCAGAAAAAAACTTGTTTTAGTCGCCCACCCTCCAAAATTCGGACTTTAATCTCAGACTCTAATAAAAAGTCAGAATTGTGAGAAAAAAAATTACAATTTAGAAAAAAATGACACCTCAAAAATATTTATTTTTTTTGCTCACCTTTCAAGAAAAAATCCAGTGACCTTCATCCTCTTACTACAACAGAAGATTAGGGCAATAGTTTAAAGCAATATTAAGATTTTGAGAATACATTTGTTATAGACAAAAATAAAGTTGTTGTATTCCATAATAAAGTCATCATATATAACCACAAAGTTGCTACATGCTAGACTTCAGTACTAATATACGAGAATAAAGTCATATATAAGAATAAAGTCGTTAAAAGCAAGAGTGAAGTTGTTATATAAAAGAATAAAGTTGCTGTATGCTAGACTAAAGTCAAAATAAAGTTGTTTTTTTACGAGATTAAAATCAAAATAATGTAGTTTCTATTAATTCTTAAGTCACCTAACTTTCAGAAGTTATTCAAAGTTTTTAAAGGAATAATCAAAACCTAATAAAAGGCATCAAGTAACGTTTGATTATTAGAATATCACAGTTTTTCCACAATCAGCCCTCATCAGTGCAAATGAGCATGAAAGCCTCCAGGAGCTCTTTAGAGTAGAGTTATACTGCTCCAGATTAATACTTGTTATCTCATAAATATGACTTCTTATCTCAGTCTCATAATTAAAACTATCTCAGCAGTTATAAAAGATACTGGGCTCAGTGCAGTAAGGAATACAACGCATCAGGGTGGGTTCAGAAGCTATTTGAATTGAGTTAGATTGATTGATTAGTTGATTGATTAGTTGATTGATTGATTGATTGATTGATTGATTGATTGATTGATTGATTGATTGATTGATTGATTGATTGATTGATTGATTGATTGGTTGATTGATTGGTTGATTCTTTTAATTGATGATGCACTAAATAAGGAGGGAAACTGTTGTTTAAGATCATAACATCACGTCAGCAGGTGCGTTGTCTTGTTGAAAGTGCTCGTGCTGGTTTTGAGTCTGGGTTTCGGCTCTGTATGTTTGCTTCTATAGATCAATAACATTAACTTGATAACTTTAAAATCTCCTCACTGGAGCTTTAACTTGTTCTCATGTGCTGCTGAGTCTGTCCTTCCTCTAACCGACCACTAGAGGTCGCTGTCTGCATGCTGCTGCAGGATAAAGTTATTGCCCTCTGAGTTCTTTATAAAGGGGGAGTAGCTTAAACATAGAGTAGACAGTCCCAGTCCGGGTCTAAATGAGTCCAGCATGTGGAGTTACATAAACACATAAGCAGAGAGAGTCTACAGTCAGGAGGTCTTAGTCCCTCCCCGCAGAGTCCAGAGTCCTGCAGACACACACACACACACACACACACAGGTACACTCAAGTACACTCAGGTAGAGGGTCACAGAGGCAGCCTGTCACACACACACACACACACACACACACACACACACTCACACACACACACACACACTGAGACGGGACAGCAGCCGTGTGTGTGCCCGGCTGTGTGCCCGGGCCATGCGGGGACAGGATGGGGGAAGAAGTAAGAGTTTCCCCGCTGAAGAACTTCGTGGCTGGAGGGGTCGCAGGAGCCTGTCTGCTGCTGGCAGGACACCCACTGGACACCATCAAGGTAAGACCCACAGATACAACCAGAGGACTTTAGAGGACATGTCTCTAACATGTCTCTAACATGTCTTTACACTGTATGTCCTCATGTCAGTCTCTGTTCTGGGTGTTCTGTAGGAAACTGTCCCCGGTGTGAAGTCAGACATCAGACGGGTGTTGAGGGGATTATTGAAGAATCAGCTTAAGATGTCAATGAGGCCATGAGGCACTTACAGACAGACAGAGGGACCGTGAGGAAGTATTTAACTATTTATACCACAAGAAGAAGAGACATGAAGAACTCAACTTTATTTAAATAACACCTTTCAGACATTTATACATGCAGACAGAAGGGCTTCACTAAAGAACAGACAGAAAACAACTACAGGGGTACAATTATAAAAGACTTAAAGATAAAATCACTACAGTAAAGTTAATAAATAAGTAAGAGTAGAAAAAAAATTTAAAATAAGATAAAGTTAAAAAGATGAGATAAATTAATAAATAAATATTAAAGCAATGATAATATTAATAATACGTTTGTATCTTTATTTTTTAAAATATTATTATTATTTATATACATGTGTATGTGCGTGTGTGTGTGTGTGTGTGTGTTTGTATTTTGTATATATCAGAATCTGAATTAAAAATACTTTATTTATCCCGGGGGGAAATTCAGTCATTAAATTTGCTCCTATACACAATAATTAAGAATATTAAATAATATTAATAGAAGAAGTAATTAATAGGATATAAATACAAATAAGTATGTACAGAAGACAGAATAAGTATGGATGTATGTATGGATGTATGTATGTCTGTGTATGTATGGATGTATGTATGTCTGTGTATGTATGTATGTATGTATGTATGTTACAGCTGTGTGTTACAGGGTCAGTGTTCAAGGTGCAAGGTTAAAGAGTTTGCTCATTGTATGAAAACGTGTAAGAGCAGCTGCAGTATTCACAGTTTGTTTCTTGGAAGACGACACAAGTTCAAACAAGTTCAAACAAGTTCAAACAAGTTCAAACAAGTTCAAACAAGTTCAAACAAGTTCCAACAAGTTCAAACAAGTTCCAACAAGTTCAAACAAGTTCAAACAAGTTCAAACAAGTTCAAACAAGTTCAAACAAGTTCCAACAAGTTCAAACAAGTTCCAACAAGTTCAAACAAGTTCAAACAAGTTCAAACAAGTTCAAACAAGTTCCAACAAGTTCAAACAAGTTCAAACAAGTTCAAACAAGTTCAAACAAGTTCCAACAAGTTCAAACAAGTTCAAACAAGTTCAAACAACAACTTCCATCCCAAAGTTCATGCAGATATAATTTAAAGAAGGCAGTGACACAGAGGAAAGTTGGGAATGGGAATATTCAGCGATATGTACAATACCAGTCAGAGTTTGGAAACACCTTCTCAGTCAATGTTTTTATTTATCTTAATTATTTTCAACATTGTAGATTATTACTGAAGACATCAACACTATGACATAATCTGGTTTCACATAATCTGGATTACAACAGGAGTCAAACAGGACGATCCATTGTGTACTAACCCTACCTCTGAACAACTGAAGGTCTCAAACACATTAAGAAGGCAAGAGAGAGACCACTTCATGAAGCAGACTGAGAGAAACCATTCCAGGAGACCACTTCATGAAGCAGACTGAGAGAAACCATTCCAGGAGACCACTTCATGAAGCAGACTGAGAGAAACCATTCCAGGAGACCACTTCATGAAGCAGGCTGAGAGAAACCATTCCAGGAGACCACTTCATGAAGCAGACTGAGAGAAACCATTCCAGGAGACCACTTCATGAAGCAGACTGAGAGAAACCATTCCAGGAGACCACTTCATGAAGCAGACTGAGAGAAACCATTCCAGGAGACCACTTCATAAAGCAGACTGAGAGAAACCATTCCTGGAGACCACTTCATGAAGCAGACTGAGAGAAACCAGTGCTGGAGACCACTTCATGAAGCAGACTGAGAGAAACCATTCCTGGAGACCACTTCATGAAGCAGACTGAGAGAAACCATTCCAGGAGACCACTTCATGAAGCAGACTGAGAGAAACCATTCCAGGAGACCACTTCATGAAGCAGACTGAGAGAAACCATTCCTGGAGACCACTTCATGAAGCAGACTGAGAGAAACCATTCCTGGAGACCACTTCATGAAGCAGACTGAGAGAAACCATTCCAGGAGACCACTTCATGAAGCAGACTGAGAGAAACCATTCCAGGAGACCACTTCATGAAGCAGACTGAGAGAAACCATTCCAGGAGACCACTTCATGAAGCAGACTGAGAGAAACCATTCCTGGAGACCACTTCATGAAGCAGACTGAGAGAAACCATTCCAGGAGACCACTTCATGAAGCAGACTGAGAGAAACCATTCCAGGAGACCACTTCATGAAGCAGACTGAGAGAAACCATTCCTGGAGACCACTTCATGAAGCAGACTGAGAGAAACCAGTGCTGGAGACCACTTCATGAAGCAGACTGAGAGAAACCATTCCTGGAGACCACTTCATGAAGCAGACTGAGAGAAACCATTCCAGGAGACCACTTCATGAAGCAGACTGAGAGAAACCATTCCAGGAGACCACTTCATGAAGCAGACTGAGAGAATACCATGAGTGTGTAAAGCTGTCCTGAAGGAAAAAGGGGGCTACTTTACAGAATGTAAAATATAAAACATATTCTGATTTGTTTAACACTTTTTTTGAAATTAAATAATTCCATATATTTTTTCATAGTTTTGATGTCTTCAGTGTTAATCTACAGAGTTTACAATAATTGAAATAAATACAAACCCTTGAATGAGAAGGTGTTTCCAAACCTTTGACTGGTAGTGTACAGTAGATTGAAAAGCTCCCTTGCATTAAAAGTTCTTCATGCACAATAAACCCGCTGTCTTCTTCTTCAGCGTCTTCAAACCGGTGCATTTTGCAAATCCACTCACTGAATATAAAAATGCGTACGTTCCTTGTTTGTCTGTTCTTTGCAACTTTAGAAAAAAGTCTCATATTACTTTCATGCATGATAACATCCTCACAAGTTGAACTGATGTATCACTTATACTAGCTTTAAATAGCAGACGATAAAAAATGATGCTTCAGATTAGTCAAATCTGTAATTTCACAAAACAGCCGTTGATTTAATTTCTGTCGATCAATCTTTACTTCCATTGTAACCCGTGTGGAGTCAGCTCTTCTGTGAATCCAGCGTTCACTCATTCAGAATATTTCAGTCTGTCATTTCTGAACCCTTCATTCCAAACATTCAGCTGCACGGCTTCATACCTCAAAGAAGGTGAAGAGAGGCAGACTCTCAGAGGAGGAAGGTGATTGTCACACGTTTCTATTCATAGCCGAACGCTCTCGTGTCATTCCTGAAACACAGCGAGGGCTGTGCTTGTAGTCGGCTCTCTAATGGGGCCAATAAAGAGGGACAGAGGAGGGAGACATGACAGGACATGCAGGAAGACATGGTGTAATATTTATCATCCAAACAGCATTTAATCAAAGTTTGTATCAAGACCAGGACCGA
The DNA here is from genome assembly GCF_009762535.1 of Notolabrus celidotus. Classification (NCBI taxonomy): domain Eukaryota; kingdom Metazoa; phylum Chordata; class Actinopteri; order Labriformes; family Labridae; genus Notolabrus; species Notolabrus celidotus. The sequence goes on along the minus strand of NW_023260019.1, from coordinate 136,791 downwards.
AGTTTGAGAGCAGAGCTGATGACCTCAGCTGTTCTTTGTTTTTAACACAGTGAGAGAAACTTTTAGCAAAATGTTCAAAAAAATTAAAAAATGTTAAATTAAAACCTGTGCCCACGAGACGCAGACACACGTCTCTGCCTCTCAGGACAGAATGTGCAGACTTCCATCAGACTCATGAACACTGGAGTTAGTTTGGATTCTACAGATTTATTCACTGACTTTATGGAGTCTGACTTCTTAAAGCTGCACACACGTCCTCAGGATCAATCAGTAAGATGTCAAAAACAGTGGATCTGTTTGGAGCCTGAAACAGTTTCTGCCTCACTTATCAATGCATCAATAAGGTTATTGAGTACACAGTGTCTCTTCTGAGGACTCGTTCGTCTCACCGTCTCTCTCTGAGCGTGTTTTATCTGATCGCTCTCTAACCGTCCAACACGCCCCACACCCTGCTCTGGGTTTTATCTGAGAGACTCTGAGGGTCTCTCTCTTATCTAACGTCTCAACAATCCTCCCCTCACATGATCACACATGCTCACAGATCTATGTGTGTGTGTGTGTGTGTGTGTGTGTGTGTGTGTGTGTGTGTGTGTGTGTGTGTGTGTGTGTGTGTGTGTGAGAGCTCTCTAACTTGTATTCTGTTCTCCAGGTGAGACTCCAGACGCAGCCCAAAGCCTCCTGCACTCAGTATGTTCTCTACAACGGAACATACGACTGCTTCCGCAAGACCGTTTCTAAAGAGGTGAACACAAACACACACACACACACACACACACACACACACACACACACACACACACACACACAGACACACACACACACACAGAAGAGTTGTGCAGGGATGAGGTGCTTCAAGGAGAACATCGATGTCTTCATTTGGTTTTTAATTTTTGCAGAAATATGACTTTAATTTTTTTTAAATGTTTCTTTTTGATGCATGAAAACAATCTGCAGAAAATCTAACGTGAGGCTGAAAAAAAACGTTATGATCACGAGTTTCACCCTCAGCAGACTAGAGACAGATCAGGAGGGAGGCTGCACTTCCTCTCCTAACCCTTTCACACATCCACAAATATTCCAGTCTCAGCAGATGTCTCTCTCTCTCTTCATCTCCCTCTATCCCTCTCTCTCTCTTCATCTCCCTCTATCCCTCTCTCTCTCTTCATCTCTCTCTATCCCTCTCTCTCTCTCTTCATCTCCCTCTATCCCTCTCTCTCTCTTCATCTCCTTCTATCCCTCTCTCTCTCTCTCTTCATCTCCCTCTATCCCTCTCTCTCTCTTCATCTCTCTCTATCCCTCTCTCTCTCTCTTCATCTCCCTCTATCCCTCTCTCTCTCTTCATCTCTCTCTATCCCTCTCTCTCTCTCTTCATCTCCCTCTATCCCTCTCTCTCTCTTCATCTCTCTCTATCCCTCTCTCTCTCTCTTCATCTCCCTCTATCCCTCTCTCTCTCTCTTCATCTCCCTCTATCCCTCTCTCTCTCTCTTCATCTCCCTCTATCCCTCTCTCTCTCTCTCTTCATCTCCCTCTATCCCTCTCTCTCTCTCTTCATCTCTCTCTATCCCTCTCTCTCTCTCTTCATCTCCCTCTATCCCTCTCTCTCTCTTCATCTCTCTCTATCCCTCTCTCTCTCTCTTCATCTCCCTCTATCCCTCTCTCTCTCTCTTTATCTCCCTCTATCCCTCTCTCTCTCTCTTCATCTCCCTCTATCCCTCTCTCTCTCTCTCTTCATCTCCCTCTATCCCTCTCTCTCTCTCTTCATCTCTCTCTATCCCTCTCTCTCTCTCTCTCTTCATCTCCCTCTATCCCTCTCTCTCTCTCTTCATCTCTCTCTATCCCTCTCTCTCTCTCTCTCTTCATCTCCCTCTATCCCTCTCTCTCTCTCTCTTCATCTCCCTCTATCCCTCTCTCTCTCTCTTCATCTCTCTCTATCCCTCTCTCTCTCTCTTCATCTCTCTCTATCCCTCTCTCTCTCTCTCTTCATCTCCCCACTATCATCTCTCTCTCTCTCTTCATCTCCCTCTATCCCTCTCTCCAACACGGTCTCAGCAGATGTGTGTCTAACATGAGTCTGGTCCTGCTGGAGGTTTCTGCCTGTTAAAGGAAGTTTGTCCTTGCCACTGTAACTTGCTAAATGCTGCAAAGTGCTCTGCTCATGGTGGATTAAGATGAGATCAGACTGAGTCCTGTCTGGAAGATGGGACTGGATCTGATCCAGTCTTGATGTTGGGTCTTAGACATGTACGTCTAAAGACTGAGACTAAATCACAGAACACAGGGAACACAGGGACTTCCTGAATTTGCAGTTGAATTGGTTTCCCTCCAGAAGGCGAAGTTTGTCCCGTATATTGACAGTAACACTTCACTGACCTGAGATCAGATCTGACACCGTCTGAAGACCATCATGCACCATCACATCCATCATGTAACACCTGTCATCCAATCACATCCATCATGTAACACCTGTCATCCAATCACATCCATCATGTGACACCTGTCATCCAATCACATCCATCATGTAACACCTGTCATCCAATCACATCCATCATGTAACACCTGTCGTCCAATCACAGCCATCATGTGACACCTGTCATCCAATCACATCCATCATGTGACACCTGTCATCCAATCACATCCATCATGTGACACCTGTCATCCAATCACAGCCATCATGTGACACCTGTCATCCAATCACAGCCATCCAGATACACCTGAAGCATCAATGGTTTGGTGTTGTGTGGATTGGTCCTGACTCATGCTGCTACAGAGCTGACAGGAGAGCCACTTTAGCTAAAGGTGCAAACATCATCATGTCTTCACTGTCTGTGATTAAAGTGTGTAAGATCTCTCTCAGCTGGAGGTCTGTGCTGTGATTTGTCAGTTCCTCTTTAGAAAGAAGAAAGGTTTACAGATGAAGTCTAACAGGATGAGTTTCAGTAAAGCTTCCCTTCTCTTAAACTCCCTTATTTATGTCCCGGTTACTTCATGAGGATCATCGGTGTTAAAGAGCGCTTGGTGATGCAGAGTGTTCACAGACAGGCGGCAGTGATCCGTCTCACGTTCTGCACACAGAGGACGAGCTGCTGACCTCTACGCCGAGGTTAGACTGACTCAGATGTTCACTCACTCCTGTCTGTCAGACTTTTATATGGAGGCCGGTCAAAGAGGCCGGAGATACTTTTAGTATCATTCATCTTCCAGAGTCGCTCTCTGACACTAATATCTGTTTATTTGTACACAGATACGTTCATGTGTTTGGCACCATGCTGTGTACTAAACACCGTCAGTGTCAGTTTATGATGGACTGTATCAGGTTGTATGTTGTTGTTTTGGCTGCAGCCAGAGATACATTTCTCCCCCTGTGGGACGGTAAAGGTAATCTGGAGCGAGTTGTCAGGATGATGTCAGGTATTAGTTCTCTTTATTTATTTATTTATCTATTTATCAATTTATTTATTTATTTATTTATTTATTTATTTATCTATTTATCTATTTATCTATTTATTTAATTATTTATTTATTTATTTATTTATCTATCTATTTATTTATTTATTTATTTATTTATTTATTTATTTATTTATCTATTTATCAATTTATTTATTTATTTATTTATTTAATTATTTAATTATTTATTGTATTTTTTTTACAACTTTCTCTGAACTTTAACTGATTTTTAGTTTCTAGTCTTACTTATTTAATTATTTTACTGTATTGATTATATTTATTTATTTTACTATATTGACTTTAATGTATTATTATTACTGTATTAATTTCCATCAGTTCTTAAAGACATTAGATCCTGTGTGTATCACTGTGCGTTGGGTTTTATCAACAGTTGCAGCGATCATGTACATCACTGTTCCTTATACGCTGTCACACACTGTCCATCTCTGTCCGGCCGTAGACTCTCTCACTGCCTGATCTTTATTTATAAATCTATTCTTGGACTTCTCCCTACAGACCTGTGTGTACACATGTGTAGAAACCTCAGCAGGTATGGTCTGCGCTCTCAGGACATCGTACAGGTCCCGAGAGTCAGAACTGAAAAAAGAGGTTTTAAATCTCAATGAGTCTCTTACTGCGTTAAATAAATAAAGAAGAAGAAGAAGAAGAAGAAGAAGTGTTTTCCTCATCCTGTGGGGACTTTAATATCTGCACACGGTCACATTCCAGCAGGTCAATACATCTCAGGGTGAAGACTGAAGATCTAATGTTTGGACGTGTGTGTGTGTGTGTGTGTGTGTGTGTGTGTGTGTGTGTGTGTGTGTGTGTGTGTGTGTGTGTGTGTGTGTGTGTGTGTGTGTGTGTGTGTGTGTGTGTGTGTGCAGGGCATCCTCGGCCTCTATAAAGGGATGGGTGCTCCTCTGGCCGGCGTGGCTCCGATGATGGCCATCAGTTTCTTCGGGTTCGGTCTGGGAAAACAGCTCCAGCAGACGGACCCTAATAAACCCCTAACGTGAGTAACTCACACACACAGACACACACACACACACACACACACACACACACACACACACATATACACACACACACACACACAGACACACAGACACACACACACACACACACACACACACACACACACACACACACACACACACACACACACACACACACAGAGACACAGAGCTGTCAGTGTGTGTGTGTTTTACAGTGCGTTTATAATACCTAGAATACACTCTCCTCTATTTATATCCCTCCCTCCTCCGTCGTCCTCCCCTCTGCGATCATTCGCCCGCTCTGTCCATACCTCCCCTCACTCCCCCTCCTCATGTTACCTCCCTCCTCCCCTCACTCCCCCTCCTCATGTTACCTCCCTCCTCCCCTCACTCCCCCTCCTCATGTTTCCTCCCTCCTTTCTGAACCTCTCAGCTCCCTTGGTTTTAACCCCGCGTGCCCCGCTCTAAATATGTCTGCGTCTGAAATGTCACGTGTGTATCCTCCGTCTCACCCCGCAGCGTTTCCTAGTCCTCCTGTTCCTGAAAACCACCTTCACTGTGAACCTGTCCCGCGAAGGTTAAGCCCTGAATGTTAATCTGCGAGCTCGCCAAACTAAAAATAGCACTCATTAATTTAGTTCCTGCTAAACGTCCACATCTTAGCATCCTGACACCCCTTTATGTGTGTTTTTAAATGACCCTGTTGTTTTCTGTCTCTTCAGGCACACTCAGATATTCCTCTCCGGCTGTCTGGCGGGAGTCTTCACGACAGTCATCGTGGCTCCAGGAGAGAGAATCAAGTGTTTACTGCAGGTTCGTCTCTAACTCTCAAAGCACATTATCGACTCATATTCAACCACAGAACTCCCTCATAGTCTGCAGCAGCTCTGAGCAGCACCTGATGGTGACGGAGACAAGCTGCCTCATCTCCACGCCGTGCAGCGCAGAGCGCCGCTGTGAGCTCTCATCCTGACGCCGCTAAATTCCCTCCACATGCGTGATGAGCTGGACGGAGAGGGGACGTCCTTTTCATTTTATGTAGCGGTCAGTTCATGATGGATGTGATTCAAATTCACAGTTTATATCCAGCTTACTTCCTGAAGCGAGCTAACAACAAGCAGCTAGCTTAGATTTTCAAAATAAAAGCGCTCTGTCGTGCGTAATGTCACAGCTCGTATGTGCTGAGCCTCAGAGTATTATAATATCAGTGAGGTCAGAGAAACATGAACAGACTTTATGTGCAGATGTGTTGATTTAAGGTCATCCAGAGGTGACACGAGGACTTTCAACAAACAGAGAAACAGACTCAACTTTTGGACTTTGGATTTCTTTAAGTAAGGGAGGGATGTTTCTCTGTGTTGGATGAGTGTAGATGTTTGTGTGTTGGTCTTCCATACTGTCTCATGTGAAGTATTAAATGTGTGTGTTGGTCTTCCATACTGTCTCATGTGAAGTATTGAATGTGTGTGTTGGTCTTCCATACTGTCTCATGTGAAGTATTAAATGTGTGTGTTGGTCTTCCATACTGTCTCATGTGAAGTATTGAATGTGTGTGTTGGTCTTCCATACTGTCTCATGTGAAGTATTGAATGTGTGTGTTGGTCTTCCATACTGTCTCATGTGAAGTATTGAATGTGTGTGTTGGTCTTCCATACTGTCTCATGTGAAGTATTGAATGTGTGTGTTGGTCTTCCATACTGTCTCATGTGAAGTATTGAATGTGTGTGTTGGTCTTCCATACTGTCTCATGTGAAGTATTGAATGTGTGTGTTGGTCTTCCATACTGTCTCATGTGAAGTATTGAATGTGTGTGTTGGTCTTCCATACTGTCTCATGTGAAGTATTGAATGTGTGTGTTGGTCTTCCATACTGTCTCATGTGAAGTATTAAATGTGTGTGTTGGTCTTCCATACTGTCTCATGTGAAGTATTGAATGTGTGTGTTGGTCTTCCATACTGTCTCATGTGAAGTATTGAATGTGTGTGTTGGTCTTCCATACTGTCTCATGTGAAGTATTGAATGTGTGTGTTGGTCTTCCATACTGTCTCATGTGAAGTATTGAATGTGTGTGTTGGTCTTCCATACTGTCTCATGTGAAGTATTGAATGTGTGTGTGTTGGTCTTCCATACTGTCTCATGTGAAGTATTGAATGTGTGTGTTGTAGGTTCAGGCCAGCGGCGGGAACTCAAAGTATGCAGGTCCTCTGGACTGTGCGGTGCGGCTCTACAAGGAGCAGGGGATCCGCAGCGTCTACAAAGGAACTGTCCTGACTCTGATCAGAGGTACACCTCTGTGTGTGTGTGTGTGTGTGTGTGTCTGTGTGTCTCTCTGTGTGTGTGTGTGTGTGTGTGTGTGTGTCTGTCTGTCTGTCTCTCTGTGTGTGTGTGTGTGTCTGTGTGTGTCTGTGTGTGTCTCTGTGTCTCTGTGTGTGTCTCTTTGTGTGTCTCTGTGTCTGTCTGTGTGTCTTTGTGTGTCTGTGTGTGTGTCTCTGTGTGTCTCTCCTTGTCTCTCTGTGTCTGTGTGTGTCTTTGTGTGTGTCTGTGTGTGTGTCTGTGTGTCTTTGTGTATGTGTCTGTGTGTGTTTCTGTGTGTGTGTCTGTGTGTGTGTCTGTGTGTCTGTGTGTGTGTCTCTGTGTGTCTCTGTGTGTGTCTGTGTGTCTGTGTGTGTGTCTCTGTGTGTCTCTGTGTCTCTCTGTGTGTCTCTGTGTGTGTCTGTGTGTGTTTCTGTGTGTCTCTGTGTGTGTCTGTGTGTCTGTGTGTGTTTCTGTGTGTCTCTGTGTGTGTCTGTGTGTCTGTGTGTGTTTCTGTGTGTCTCTGTGTGTGTCTGTGTGTCTGTGTGTGTGTTTCTGTGTGTCTCTGTGTGTGTCTGTGTGTCTGTGTGTGTTTCTGTGTGTCTCTGTGTGTGTCTGTGTGTCTGTGTGTGTGTTTCTGTGTGTCTCTGTGTGTGTCTGTGTGTCTGTGTGTGTGTCTCTGTGTGTCTCTGTGTGTGAGCAGCTTTCACATGTTCTCTCTCTCTCAGATGTGCCTTCCAACGGTCTCTACTTCCTGACTTATCATTACCTCAAAAACTTCCTCACACCTGAAGGTCAAAGGTGAGTGAGCATGGTGAACATCATGAAAGTATCTCAGCTCATAAACTGAAGATTTGAGGTGTTGGTTTCTTTGATGTAAGCTCTTAAAGCTCTCGAAAAGGTGTGATGTTTAACTGTTGTAGTTGTTGTTGTTGTTGTTGTTGTTTTTGCTGTTGTTGTTGTTGTTGTTGTTGTTGGACTTCTGGATTTCTGTCCATATTAAGCTCTTAAAGCTCTAGAAAAGGTGTGATGTTTAACTGTTTCTGTTCAGATAAATCTAGCGTTGGTACATTCCCTTCAATTCCACAGCACCTGAGCTCTTCAGGTAGAGTGTAGAACAGCCAAATGGCCACAAGGGGGAGCCCTAACATTGCTCAACAGCAGCCACACTGACAGGGTTGCTTGCAGGGGAGAAAAATGCTGTTTTCCCTTTAATGATAAAAATAATTAAACTTCATTTAGAGATTTTTGTTCCTCTGGTTTATAAAAGAAGCATTTGGAGCCTCGGACTCTGAGTTTTGTGAGAGTTTCTCCAACTACTTTCAGGTATTTTTTCAGAATCAAACAAACAAATAATGTAATGTTAATAAATCAGAGGATATGTTAGTTTAAAAAAAGGATAAGTTAAAGTCCTTTACAAAATGTTGGAGGAATTGTTAATGTTAAAAACAAGCTGTTAAAGTGATGACTGATATTTAATAGCAGAGCAGTTATACAGGATGTTTCTAATCATGCTGACTCTTTCCTGATATTCTAACTTTCTGTAAACCTCACCTATGTGTGTCTTTGTGTGTCTCTGTGTGTCTCTGTGTGTCTCTGTGTGTCTTTGTGTGTCTCTGTGTGTCTCTGTGTGTCTTTGTGTGTCTCTGTGTGTCTCTGTGTGTCTCTGTGTGTCTTTGTGTGTCTCTGTGTGTCTCTGTGTGTCTCTGTGTGTCTCTGTGTGTCTCTGTGTGTCTTTGTGTGTCTCTGTGTGTCTCTGTGTGTCTCTGTGTGTCTCTGTGTGTCTCTGTGTGTCTCTGTGTGTCTTTGTATGTCTCTGTGTGTCTCTGTGTGTCTCTGTGTGTCTCTGTGTGTCTCTGTGTGTCTTTGTGTGTCTCTGTGTTTCTCTGTGTGTCTTTGTGTGTCTCTGTGTGTCTCTGTGTGTCTTTGTGTGTCAGTGTGTCTCAGCTCAGCACTCCAAACATCCTCCTGGCTGGAGGTATAGCAGGAATATTAAACTGGACGATCGCTCTTCCTCCTGACGTCCTGAAATCAAACTTCCAGACAGGTGAGACTCGGAGAGGATTCAAAAGATAGAGACTTGACTTTAGATGTTTGTGTTTAAACTATAATATGTACTTTATAAACTCATCCCCCTCTCAACACAAACCTTAAAAAGCACACTCATCAGACTCTCCAGGATTTTACTGCTTTCTTTGCGATTGTATAAAAAGCCGGATTTTGTTGCAGCTTTTTAAAAAGATGCACTTCAAACTGGGATATTTTGAGGCTTCATTATTCGTGTGAGACATTACTCATCTGTGTTGAGTGACCTGGATAAACACTCGTCATGCCAGGATGCCAGACAGGAAGATAGGATGCTGAAACATGAAATGTAAACTGTGCAGAGACGTCCTAACGATCTTAATGCATCAATATAAGAGCGTGAGTGCAGGAATGTTAACCAAGAGAATAAAAAACTAAAATGTGCAGAGATGTCTTCAAAGTACTGGATAAATGAAGAATAAAATGATCCTTTAACTTTGTTTGCATGTGTGTGTGTGTGTGTGTGTGTGTGTGTGTGTGTGTGTGTGTGTGTGTGTGTGTAGCTGCAGAAGGGAAGTACAGAGGTCTGCTTGACGTCCTGAGAACGCTGCTCCGAGAAGAAGGACCCAAAGCTCTTTATAAAGGATTTAACGCCGTGTTTCTACGAGCCTTCCCTGCCAACGCGGTAAATATCTTTTATTTCCTCCTCCATCATCATGCCTTTTCCTACGGTCCCTGAACCCCTCACTGTGCTTCCTCCCTCAGGCCTGTTTCCTGGGGTTCGAGGTGGCGTTAAAAGGACTGAACGCCCTCGCTCCCACCTGGTGAATAAGTCTGTAACTCAGACGTTGTTACAGACGTGTGTGGGTGTGTGTGTGTGTGTGTGTGTGTGTGTGTGTGTGTGTGTGTGTGTGTGTGTGTGTGTGTCTTTGGAGTCCCGTTCTAGGATGATGACATGTAATGAATTCTTGTTTTCTTGAATGTAAATTCACCTTTGATTTTACTCGTGGTCCTCCTGTTGAACGGAGGTCAAACACTCACTTCTGTTGAGTCATCTTAAATGCACATTCTGAATGTATGTCTGAGGGTGAAAGGAGGATGTGAGCTGTGTGTTTACAAACTGTGATGTTTGTAAAATGTACTTTAAGACCGTTCAGTGTAGAACGGGTTTCACTGTTTTAAGATTTCAAGCTCTGCCAAAGTCCGTTTAATTTATTCATCTTGGTTCAGACGGGGAGTTTTATAAAGTGTGAGTAAAGTGTTTGAATAAAGAGATCTTTATTTCACATTAAAGTGTGTCAGAGTTATTATTTACTTCAGGGGGAGGAGAAGTGGGTGAAGGGTTGTTTATGTCAGAACAGATCTATGGTCATTTACCTGGAAATATGCAGCACAAGAAAAACAAATGATCAGAGTTTGAAGCAGCCCTTGCGTAATTTTAAACTCTGTTATGCAGACATAGAAGAAGATCCTCTGTTATAAAACTAGCTTGTTTTTAAAGTTATATTTTGAGGCATTTTTTGTCTTTAATGGACAGGACAGCTGAAGAAAGACAAGAAACATGGGGAGTAGAGAGTGGGGGGAGGACATGCAGTAAATGGTTGGGGCTGGAATTGAACCTGCGACCTCTGCAATGAGGGCAATAGCCTCTGTATGTTGGGCGCACGCTGAGAACACTAAGCCAACGGCGCCTCGTTATAAGACTAGCTTTAATGCCTTTTTTATATATATTTTGAAAATCCTCCAAGAGCTGTGATTATATTATTATTATACTAATTATAATTTAGTAATTGTGAATAATATGTTTTACTATTATTGTGAATTATTATTTATTATTATTGTGAATATTAATCTATTATAAATTATTATTTTGGGATTATTATTATTATATATATATTTTAAATGCTTTAATTGTAGTTTTTTGATTTTACAAACAAGAACATTTATTCCCTACATCCACCCATATTATCCACCCACCGTAACCCTGGAGACAAGAAATGAATAAATAAATAAACAACACAGAACTAAAACAATAATAATAATAATAATAATAATAATAATAATAATAATAATAATAATAATAAAACACCAGATTATTTTATCTATTTATTTTTCTTTCCCCCTAATTATCATTGATAGTGTTATTATTAGTAGTAGTAGTAATTATTATTGTGACTTATTGCTATGTATTACTATAATGATTTATTATTATTGTGAATTACTGTTTTTTTATCATATTATTATTATCAATTATTATTATTGCGGCTTATTGTCATGTATTCTTCTTATATAATAATAATAGTAATAATAATAATAATAACAATTATATTTATTAATATTGTTATTATTATTACAGTTCTTATTATTATTATTAATATTAATATTTAATTTTTATAATTATTCTATCCAAACTTAGTCTCTCACCGTGTCACAGTGTCTTTATTTTGCACAAAAATTGAATTAAACTTCTATTGAATATCATATTAACCTAACCTATATAATAGGTTAATATCTATCCTTTATTATATCCAGTTTCCTCCTCAGAACAACCTTTAGGTAACAAACAGGTCAAAACAGGAACACTTTGACCTTTGACCTACTTCCCCATGTCCATTACCCAGAGTTCCCCTCTTCTCCACACGGTGACCTCTTAGGAACTACAGAACCCTCCATGGGACGGGATATTATTACTTACTCACATTATTAATGAATAAATAACTTCAGAAAAACAAGCAGAAACAACAACAAGCTGTGCTTTTCTCAAATATAAAGGTAAAGGTGACTTTCCGAAAAGAAACTACAGTACCCACAATTCCCTGCGCGACTTCCACTTCCGGGGTGAATGACCATCAGCCTGTCAGCCGGAGAGAGGTGAGGGGAATGTTTGATCTTGTGATGTTTTCTGCCCTGTGGGACTTTTTAAAGTCTCTGAATGGATTAAATAAGATGCTTTAGATGAAAACACAGATTTATATTCATATATGAGATTATAAATATATTCCTGTGTTATAACAGAGAGTCAGAGGAGGAACTAACATGCTGACAGGGAACTGTTGAAGGATGGTCAGTGCAGTGTATCATGGAGGATGAGGCTGATTATTGATTCACTAGTTTAATATTTCACATGTTATATAAATGATGAAGTCTCTCTTAAAGCTCACTGTGTTTATAACTGTGGATATCAGTTAGCTGGAAGGCTAACGTTAGCTAGCTACATCTGAATATAGTGACCCTAAAGGCATGAAGACAGTCAGCATGAGTTTAAGGACCAAAGGGACCAAAGGCTTTAGGATCACATCCCTCCTCTATCACAGAATAAATAACCTGCTTTGAGCTGAGGAGAGGTTCTGAGCTGAGGAGAGGTTCTGCTTTTAGCTGAGGAGAGGTTCTGCTTTGAGCTGAGGAGAGGTTCTGAGCTGAGGAGAGGTTCTGCTTTGAGCTGAGGAGAGGTTCTGAGCTGAGGAGAGGTTCTGCTTTGAGCTGAGGAGAGGTTCTGAGCTGAGGAGAGGTTCTGAGCTGAGGAGAGGTTCTGAGCTGAGGAGAGGTTCTGAGCTGAGGAGACGTTCTGCTTTGAGCTGAGGAGAGGTTCTGAGCTGAGGAGAGGTTCTGAGCTGAGGAGAGGTTCTGAGCTGAGGAGAGGTTCTGAGCTGAGGAGAGGTTCTGCTTTGAGCTGAGGAGAGGTTCTGCTTTTTACACTCTGAGCTGAAGACTCTCCTCAGTCCCTCTTTAACTCTGTATTTCTGCATCATGTTAAACTTTCTTCTGGTCGTCTGCTTCCAGGTTTCAGTGTGTGTGGATGTAGTGTCTGTGGAGCGCCGTGATGCCCCTGGAGGTCAAATGGCCGTTCCCTCAGTGCCCTGCTCTGGCCTGGAGGCTCTCCGGCTCGCTGGTCATGGGCATGGTGGGCTCCTACTCTTACTTCTGGACCAGTAAGTTAAGAAACTTATCAACATCCACGCCTCTCATCAGGACATCCTCTCTCTCTCTCTGCTAATGCACGTTTATTCTGTCTCCTTCAGAGTACATGAACTACCTGACGGTCCACAATCAGGAGGTCTTACTGGACCTGATCGACCAGAGACCCTCGGACACGCCCCTCATCACTGTGTCCAATCACCAGTCCTGCATGGATGACCCTCACATCTGGGGTAAAAACACACACACAGTTTTACCTCTCTCACTTTAAACACTCAGATAATCCTCTTTGTTTACATCAGGTGTTTTAAGACTCAGACATCTGTGGAACTTCAACAAGATGCGATGGTGAGTTTGTTCACTCTCTGCAGATCGTTCCCTCGTTTGCATGAATCATTCTGCAGACAGTTTATTTACCTGTGATCTCTCAGGACTCCGGCAGCGTCCGACATCTGTTTCACCAAAGAGCTGCACTCCAGATTCTTCAGCCGTGGGAAGTGTGTTCCCGTCTGCAGAGGCGAGTCTCCTTTTCTCTTATCCTCTGACTTTGTCTCACGATGAATCAAATATATAAATATATCAAATATACAAATAAAACTCCTCCTGACTGTTTCCTGCAGGAGACGGTGTTTACCAGAAAGGCATGGACTTTATTCTGGACAAGCTCAACAAAGGAGAATGGGTGCATATATTTCCTGAAGGTATGTTGATATCTGTCTTCAGATATCACTCCTCTAGTCCTCTCCTCCTTTCATTCACCATGAGGTCCTCAGGTACCGGTCTGCTTTCAGTCCCGGGAGTCAGAAGGAAACATGGTGAAGCAGCGTTTAGTCATTACGCTCCACATATCTGGAACACACTCCCTGAAAGCTGCAGGTCTGCTCCAACTCTCACCTCTTTAAATCAAAGACTAAGACCTTTTTATTTCCCACTGCCTTCCTATCTGAGCTCATTTTTTACTCTCTTTAAATGCAAATTTTAATTAGATTCTTAATATATTTCTAATGTTCCTTTTCTTTTCTGTTTTATTATATTTGTCATTTTAATTGTGCTCTTTTATGGCTGTCTGAATGCTTTTAATATTTTAATATTTTAATGTTAAGCACGTTGAGTTGCCCTCATATGGAAGAGGATTATGGATACTGAAAAAAGAAAAAATGAAGGTCCAATTTTTTTTATTATTATTGTTATTCTTCTTTAAAAAAAGTCAGAATTCTGAATTAAAAATAATTTGACCTTCATTTTTATTTTCAGTGGCCCTAATCCTCCTCCGTACCCTCATGTATGAAATGTGCTTTACAAATAAAGCTGCCTTGCTTTGATCTGTAGCCTCTGATTATTGAAACTTAAGATCAGCTCTTCATCTCTCCTGCTTCTTTAACAGGCAAAGTCAACATGACAGAAGAGTTCATACGGTTAAAATGGGGTGAGTAGAAAGCAGCACCTACAGTTACAACATGAGTCTTTCTTCAGACTCTTATTTTGAAAGGTAGAGGAAGTGATGTGATGGATGATGTTCTCTGGTTTTATGTTTCAGGTGTGGGTCGGTTGATAGCAGAGTGTTCCCTTAATCCTGTCATCCTGCCGCTCTGGCATGTTGGTGAGTCACATCAGCACAAAGATAAAAACACGTCACATGTTCTGCTGCTTCGTGCTCTCTGCAGGACATTAAAGTAAATCTACAGCCTCCTCCATGACAGAACATCAGGATACTAATGTATGAAACACCACAGGAAGTGTCGTCATAAGTAGAAAGAATAATCCACCACTGATCTCTCCTTTACGTCGGCGTTCCTCCTCTGTGTGTTCTCAGGTTTGAGCGATGTCCTGCCAAACGTGAAGCCCTACATTCCTCAGAGTGGCCAGGTGAGATCCCGTCCCTGTGATCCAAACAGGCATGATGTAATACTCTGTTACCTGTAGTGTGTTTACCTGTAAGTGTGTGTGTGCTCACAGAGAATCACCATCCTCGTGGGTAAACCGTTCAGTGTGAAGGACATCGTCGAATCTCTGCGAGCTGAAAACAAGAGCCAGGTCAGACACAGGAAAAAAACAATAATAATAAAATATAATCATTTCAAATAAATACAACGGAAAATAAATAATATTGAAATTACAATTAGATAAAAATAAATAAGTGGAAAAGGTACAAAAAAAAGAAACTACAATAACAATAAATGTATATATTTAAAAAAATAAATAATAATGATTATTATTATAATACCAAAAACAAACTTAGAAATACATTTTTTTAAACACCATGTGTGATAGAACAGAACATGTTCCTCTTTGAATAGAGGTGTCTTATAAAAAGGATCCAAAGCCTCAAAGGATCAAAGAAAGAAAGACTCCATGGAAAACTCAAAATCTGAAAGCAGCTTTACTGAGGTTCATCCTTGAACTGCAGGGTCTTTATCAGGTCAAAGAAAGACCGCCATGTCTTAAAGAATTGGTTTGTGGATGTTTGATCTTTTTGAGTCTGCTAAAATAAAGAGCAGCCCTGACCCAACCCTCATAGGATGGAGGAGAGGCAGACTTCCAGCAGCTGGGTTTGTTCCTGATGGATTACCTGTGTGTTTGAATTCTGTAGCTTCATTTTATTCTCTTAACCAGAGGGAACATAATGTGTGAAGATATACAGACACAAAATAAGACAGAGACAGACCATCACGTTCAATTTAACAAAATCTGTTACAAGAATACTTTCAGACAACTTATCCGCTGATTGTTGCAGCTCTAGATTTGTGCCTCTATTATAATGAATAATAATAATAAGGAAATTTAACAATTCAACTCAGGAGGTTAAAAAGAATACATGTAAATTAAACAGGATGAAGAGGTGTGACAATAGACCAGTGAATCATTGTTTAAGAGGTTTTCAAGGGTAAATAAATAAGAGAAATGAATAAATAAATAAATAAATATGGATAAGTAAATAAAAGCATTAAAAGGACAATAAAAGAGGTTTTCAGAGTGGGAGGATGACATCACATCGGGAAGATGAGAAAAAGTGAAAAGGATAAATTAGGAACATTAAAATAATAAATGAAACAAATATATAAATAATACTTTAAAACAAGAAATAATCAGATAAAATAATCCATAAACATTATCATTAACTAAAACATTAATTAATTGTTAACAATATTAAAATAGAAGCAGTTCGAAGGATGGAGTCACATAAAAGCAAGTCTGTACAAATGTTTTTTAAAGGAAGAGCATGAAAGTGAAAAATAATGAACCTCAGGTTTTATATTTCAGATGGAGATGAGGAAGACTTTAACTGATTTCATCCAGGGGGAGTTTCAGACCCTGAAAGCTCAGGCCGAGGCTCTCCACGGGCAGATACAGACCAAATCCTGAGTCCTGGATGCCCCCCTGCTGCCTGCTACACTCCTCAGAGCCGACACCCTGATCTGAGGGTCAAACCTTTACAACTGGGAACCCGATCACTCACTCACAGAGCTTTAACATTTTCATTTTGGTACCCTGGCTTCTTGTTCACCATAACCTCTACACTGAGGTTTTAGCACTTCCTGACTGACCTTTAGATGTTTCAGGACGCATGCATCATGTTTTGATTTAATGCAGAATCTTCATCTTTGATTGCTGACCTAAAATGAGTTTGTTAAAAGGTTTATGTACAGGAGCTACTTGAATTCAAACCAGTAAATGCAGTGTGCCATCTCCAGGCTGCCAGTCAGGACATCAGGTCAGATATAGGCGGCTAATTTCTACTTTTAGACAGACAGATATTTCCCCTCTGGTACATTTCATCCAGCTCTGACGCTCCTGTAATTATCCCCACATTCGAGGATTCAACGCCCCGAGATTTACATGCTGTGCCAATGCAAGAAGCTGCAGCCAGGTTCAGAGTAGAGGTGTAGAGGTCAGCGTTTTATATAAAAGAATAGAGTTAGACTAAACTTGTACTTATCTAGTCATGCTGGAACTGTAGTTTGTTTGCTAGTTTAAGTTTAGAGAGAGTTAGAGACATTAGAATTAGGTGCTTACATGAAGAGAGCTATCCAGGCATTTGCAGAATCATCCAGTCTTGACCACTTTTGAAGGAGAACTAAACACAGAGCTGATGTTTTTGTACTAAATATTAGTATGCATATCCAAAAAGTGATGTAGATTCATGAGTCAGAGTATAATGAAGACATTAAAGAGGAATCTTGCACCGTGGTCCGTGCTGCATCGTTAAATTTGACATTTGAGTATACGACTGTTAGGATTGTAAAATGTTGCTTTTATTCAGTCCGTGCTGCTTGGGAATGTTTCATAACAATCTGTGAATCTTAGTTGGGACTCATTTCTTGAAGTAAAGCTGAACTCTTTGCAGACAATGTTTTCTGTGGATCTGATTTCCTCTCCGTTACAGATGTATGAATATAACTTATTAAATCAAAGAGATCCATGGCTTTTATAAGGGAGGACAGGCCAGGGATAAGAGATCTGTGGTGACTTTATAAATGTATTGCCTTAATGTGAATGCCACTCTTTCCTACTGTACACTACGTGAATGCTCATAAAGTATTTGACTTTTATACATTTTAACCGTGTGTTGTTTTTATGTATCACACACCGACTGTTACAACAACGAAACACTGACGAGTCTCAGACCGTCACATCAAGGCGGATCATTTCTGCTGCAGGGTAGGTGTCAGATAAACAGTCTTTGTTTACAATCTACAGCTGAATGAGATTACTAATTAGGTAACACTTCTTATGCATGCACAGGTCAACATCAGCAATAAGGTTAATGTTGCTGCTTTGTCAACAGGGGGCGCTGAATTCCTCACAGGAGCTTTAAGGTATGGTAAATTGAATAAGTATGCTAGCTTTCCACCCTCATTAGCTTCTAAATGCTGTGGTAAAAATGTTTTTTAATCTAAAATATGAGAAGAACTTTAATTATTTTATCTTTCCTTAAAAATGTGTAGACTAAAACATTAAAGCTCCTGTAGAAACTCAGTGTGTCAGTTTTGGTGCCCCCTGTTGACAAAGTGGTGCATATTATCTCTGCTAACTTGTCCTGTACATACAGTATGTAAGTCAACAACAATGTCTTTTAATAGTCAAACATTAAACTTACTGTGAATATTAGCTGTGATGTGTGGCTCTTTGAATGGGTGTGTATGTGGTTTCTGGTTCTTCCGGAGCCAGCCTCTAGTGGATCCTCCATGAACTGCAGTTTTTAACACTTCTGCATTGGACTCATATTTTAAGACCTGAAGTTGCCGCTTGACTACAACACAGGAATGATCAGCAGTGTTGCTGATTGACTTTGTTTTTGTGGATCATATGAAGGTGTAAATGTTAATTTCACTGTGTTTCAAAGCCAGTGAAAAATTACTCACAGGAGCTTTAATATTCCTCCTTTAAATGAGTGAAATACAGTGAGGAAGGCTGTAATAGACTATAATAAGAATAACTCAACACTGCATTTAATTAAAGGTACTCTGTATATATATATATTTAATGGTTAAAATGTATATTATTCTCTGTAAAATACCCTGGAGTACATGTAAAAAGCAGCATAATCTAGAAATAGCCTTATTAAATAATACATCATAGTTCAGCCTGTAATATGTGGGATAAAATGCATGATTTAAAAGTTGCTTTATTCCTTTAATTTCCTTTAAATGTGGTAAATTAGTGAATCAGTATTTGACGCTGATCCCTGGATCCCTGCAGTCTTCTTCATCCCGCGTCACATGACGTCACTCTACGTCACTCTACGTCACCTGCTGTCAGGATTTTAAAGATGGCGGCGACAGGGACGATGATGCGCCTTCACCGCAGCTCCGCGTCTCTGCTGGTTTTCCTCGGATTGTTGATCCTCTTCAGTCCAGGACTCTGCGAGGACCAGGTCCCACTCCTACTGTGGACCAGTGAAGGGTGAGAGGAGCTGCTTCCTTTAGGGGTTCCTCCTTTCCTCTCCTAGGAGAGGAGGAGAGGAGGAGAGGGAAGGAGAAGGGGAGGAGGAGGGGAGGAGGGGGGGTAACGGACTCTGCGAGGACCAGGTCCCGCTCCTACTATGGACCAGTGAAGGGTAAGAGGAGCTGCTTCCTTTAGGGGTTTCTCCTATACTCTCCTAGAGGAGAGGAGGGGAGGAAGGGAGGAAGGGAAGGAGAGGAGGGGAGGAGGGGTAACGGCTCCTGTCGCCTTTAAGCTAACGGTCAGAGACGTTATCAGGCTGAGAGCCTTAACGGTTCTTTGTCAGTAACGGTTCTTTGTCAGTAACGGTTCATTTTAATAAACTGAGTGATTAATGATGAATGAGTGATTCATGATGAATGAGTGATGGTAACAGGATCCTGATTCTCTAACGGTGACAGGTGATCCTCATCCATCTGTGTGGAGCTGCTCGAACAGACGGGGGAATTTCGGTTCTTTTAGATGAATCTGTTCATTTGATTCAAATCAGCAAAAAGAGTCGGATCTTTTTCTGTGGATTTTAAAATTAAGTTAAATTTGGCAGTTTATTGTATTATTATTTACGGTGGCCCTGAAGGACAAAACAAATTTACAAAAGATGAAACCCTTTTATAAAGATGGAGACAAATTTACAATTTGGAGGTTTTTTTTACATTTTATAAAATAAAATTACATCA
>NW_023260019.1:27500-115000 GCF_009762535.1 Notolabrus celidotus | reverse complement strand
CTGTCAAACTTTTGGTTTTATGTGATTTTATTTTGCAACAAACCCAAAAATAAAGCTACCAGCTGTCATTGTGAAAACACGCCAAAGTCTGGTAGTCACACGTTTCAAACCGAGGATGAAACAGCCTTTATCTCCATGAATCATTGTTCCCCCATTCTGACACATTAACACCATGAGACGAATATAGAGT
Source organism: Notolabrus celidotus (assembly GCF_009762535.1). Taxonomy (NCBI): domain Eukaryota; kingdom Metazoa; phylum Chordata; class Actinopteri; order Labriformes; family Labridae; genus Notolabrus; species Notolabrus celidotus. The sequence continues at coordinate 114,810 of NW_023260019.1, read as the reverse complement.
AGACTTATAGAGCTGCAACATTTTTCTTACCTTAAAAAATGACGTTAACATCCCTAAAAGTTTCATTTCTGTCCATCGGTCATTCTAAAATGGATTATTCCCATTTCCATCGGCACACTTTGTCAGAAATGTTGTTTTCTTAATGCTAACGTTGTGATTGTTTTCTTAGTGCTAACGTTGTGATTGTTTTCTTAATGCTAACGTCGTGATTGTTTTCTTAGTGCTAACGTTGTGATTGTTTTCTTAATGCTAACGTCATGATTGTTTTCTTAATGCTAACGTCATGATTGTTTTCTTAATGCTAACGTCATGATTGTTTTCTCAATGCTAACGTCATGATTGTTTTCTCAATGCTAACGTTGTGATTGTTTTCTTAGTGCTAACGTCATGATTGTTTTCTTAGTGCTAACGTCGTGATTGTTTTCTTAGTGCTAACGTGATTATTTTCTTAGTGCTAACGTCATGATTATTTTCTTAGTGCTAACGTCATGATTATTTTCTTAATGCTAACGTCATGATTATTTTCTTAGTGCTAACGTTGTGATTATTTTCTTAATGCTAACGTCGTGATTGTTTTCTTAATGCTAACGTTGTGATTGTTTTCTTAATGCTAACGTCATGATTGTTTTCTTAATGCTAACGTCATGATTGTTTTCTTAATGCTAACGTCGTGATTGTTTTCTTAATGCTAACGTTGTGATTGTTTTCTTAATGCTAACGTTGTGATTATTTTCTTAATGCTAACGTTGTGATTGTTTTCTTAATGCTAACGTTGTGATTGTTTTCTTAATGCTAACGTTGTGATTGTTTTCTTAATGCTAACGTTGTGATTGTTTTCTTAGTGCTAACGTCATGATTATTTTCTTAATGCTAACGTCATGATTATTTTCTTAGTGCTAACGTTGTGATTATTTTCTTAATGCTAACGTCGTGATTGTTTTCTTAATGCTAACGTTGTGATTGTTTTCTTAATGCTAACGTCATGATTGTTTTCTTAATGCTAACGTCATGATTGTTTTCTTAATGCTAACGTCGTGATTGTTTTCTTAATGCTAACGTTGTGATTGTTTTCTTAATGCTAACGTTGTGATTATTTTCTTAATGCTAACGTTGTGATTATTTTCTTAATGCTAACGTCATGATTATTTTCTTAGTGCTAACGTCGTGATTGTTTTCTTAGTGCTAACGTTGTGATTGTTTTCTTAGTGCTAACGTCGTGATTGTTTTCTTAGTGCTAACGTCGTGATTATTTTCTTAGTGCTAACGTTGTGATTGTTTTCTTAGTGCTAACGTCGTGATTGTTTTCTTAGTGCTAACGTTGTGATTATTTTCTTAGTGCTAACGTTGTGATTGTTTTCTTAGTGCTAACGTCGTGATTGTTTTCTTAATGCTAACGTTGTGATTGTTTTCTTAGTGCTAACGTCGTGATTATTTTCTTAGTGCTAACGTTGTGATTGTTTTCTTAGTGCTAACGTCGTGATTATTTTCTTAGTGCTAACGTTGTGATTATTTTCTTAGTGCTAACGTCGTGATTGTTTTCTTAATGCTAACGTCGTGATTGTTTTCTTAGTGCTAACGTTGTGATTGTTTTCTTAGTGCTAACGTCGTGATTATTTTCTTAGTGCTAACGTTGTGATTGTTTTCTTAGTGCTAACGTCGTGATTGTTTTCTTAATGCTAACGTCGTGATTGTTTTCTTAGTGCTAACATTGTGATTGTTTTCTTAATGCTAACGTTGTGATTGTTTTCTTAGTGCTAACGTTGTGATTGTTTTCTTAGTGCTAACGTTGTGATTGTTTTCTTAATGCTAACGTTGTGATTGTTTTCTTAGTGCTAACGTTGTGATTGTTTTCTTAGTGCTAACATTGTGATTGTTTTCTTAATGCTAACGTTGTGATTGTTTTCTTAGTGCTAACGTTGTGATTGTTTTCTTAGTGCTAACGTTGTGATTGTTTTCTTAGTGCTAACGTTGTGATTGTTTTCTTAGTGCTAACGTCGTGATTGTTTTCTTAATGCTAACGTTGTGATTGTTTTCTTAGTGCTAACGTTGTGATTGTTTTCTTAGTGCTAACGTTGTGATTGTTTTCTTAATGCTAACGTTGTGATTGTTTTCTTAGTGCTAACGTTGTGATTGTTTTCTTAGTGCTAACGTCGTGATTGTTTTCTTAGTGCTAACGTTGTGATTGTTTTCTTAGTGCTAACGTCGTGATTGTTTTCTTAATGCTAACGTTGTGATTGTTTTCTTAGTGCTAACGTTGTGATTGTTTTCTTAGTGCTAACGTTGTGATTGTTTTCTTAATGCTAACGTTGTGATTGTTTTCTTAATGCTAACGTTGTGATTGTTTTCTTAATGCTAACGTTGTGATTGTTTTCCCCTTTCTTCCTCTAGATGAGCATAGAGGACTTCACCATGTATGGAGGAGCTTTTGGAAACAAGCAGGACAGCGTTTATCCCAACCTGGAGGTAAGATGATGTGACACAGAAACCTCTTGGCCTCTGCTCACCTTGTTTAAACTTCCAACATCAGATGAAGGAAACAGACCAGACTGAGATGAATCTCTGATAACTCTTAATAATATCACACATCTCTCCTCCTCTTGTGTCTCAGGGGGCTCTGAGGTCCTCGTCCTCCCCTCTGGTGTTACCGGCGGTGTCCTGGCCCGCCTCCAACGCAGTGATTGGTCAGCTGCAGGACCAGTTAGAGACGTCTCCTCTGTACATGGACCCCGAGACGCTGAGTCAGCTGAGACTGAACGCCTCCTCTGCCGCCCTGCTGGTGTTCAGGCTGCCGTACGGCATCGGGTACGTTCACTGCAGAGGAAGAATATGACGCGAGTGTTGAGGACAAAAACGATCCTTTCTTGATCAGAGGTGAAAACGAGACGTAGTTGAAGCTCAAGGGGCAGGGGGGGGGGCGGGGGGCGAGGGGCAGGGGGGGCGGGGGGCGAGGGGCAGGGGGGGCGAGGGGCGGGGTTGCCGTGATCACAAAAACAAACCAAACGTGTTTCCTCCATCGTCCTGCAGCAAACAAATCAAAGAGACTAATGGAAGACGAGCTGCCGTTGTCCTCCATCGTTGTTGTTGGTTTGCGAGTTCAACCAGCTCCAGACCAGAACGAGCACCGGCCCAGAAATACAACCCGGTTCACATCAGCCCAGAAATACAACCAGGTTCACATCAGCCCAGAAATACAACCTGGTTCACATCAGCCCAGAAATACAACCCGGTTCACATCAGCCCAGAAATACAACCCGGTTCACACCAGCTCAGAAATACAACCCGGTTCACACCAGCCCAGAAATACAACCTGGTTCACATCAGCCCAGAAATACAACCCGGTTCACACCAGCCCAGAAATACAACCTGGTTCACACCAGCCCAGAAATACAACCCGGTTCACACCAGCCCAGAAATACAACCTGGTTCACATCAGCCCAGAAATACAATCTGGTTCACATCAGCCCAGAAATACAACCTGGTTCACACCAGACCAGACCACATTAGTCGAAAAGAAATATGTGTGATTAATGTCAGAAGCAAAAGCTTCGTCTGGGGGGCGCCAGAGAGTCACTGTTGACACTGTTGATGTGTGAGTACCTGACCGGGTCTCTGATGGTCTCTGCTGCCCTCTCTCTTGCAGGGCGGACCTGATGTCTGCGAAGGAGATCCTCAGTGGAAACGGTGAGTCGGCCCTGAAGAGTCTGCATCGATCATTCTCCTCTTATAGATATTTTAACAGGATCATCATTCATGTTCTCCAAAGCTCACAGGTGAATCTGTTCTTTTCAGACGAGGTGATCGGTCAGGTGATGAGCACCATGAAGAGCCAGTCTGTCCCCTACACGGCGATCTACACGGCCCTGAGGCCCTCCAGGGTGAGTCAGGTCTTTGTCTGTATTATAAAGCATGTGTTCCTCGTCTCTGATGATCTGCAGCTCTCTAACGTGTTTCTGTTTCCTGTCGTTCACAGGAGGCAGCGTCTGTCTCCATGGAGGCCGATGTGGGCGGCGGTCGCTCCCTCTTGCAGTACAGAGACAAATACAGGGAGAGAGAGAGGGAGAGGGAGAGGCAGCGCAAGATCAAGGATAAGGCTGGGATCTACGGACCAGTGGAGTTCAAGGTGGCGTGCGGTGACCTCCTGCTCATGCAGTATAACACAGTGCTGCCACATCCAGTCTGTAAGTCTTCATCTATCTCTTCTCTCTCCTCAGGAGGGGGACGAGACCTGCATCCTCCTGTGGGCCACAAGCCTGTCAGTGAGGATCCTTCGCAGCGGTCGCTGGGAGGACCACGACCTGACCCCGTCTACCTTCGGTGAGGGTGTCAGCCCCAAACTCCACGGCTCCACCTGCGACAAATCCAAAGCCAAGTAATGAACCACATCAAAACGGACCTTTTGAGGGTTTAGTTGTTTATTTTTTAAATCTTTTTCCAGTTTTAAAAGTCTGGGTGGTGGAAAACTTGAACTTGCTTGATCTGGCTGCACTGGATCTTCATTTTCACACCTCTGTTTGAATAAAAACTAAAATAAGTCATCACAAATTTGCATAATTTACATGCAGCGTTAAAGCTGCAGTGAGGAGCGCTTGCTTCGTGTTGAGTTTGGCGCCCCCTGTGGACAAAGACTGCAACGTTTGTTAGATAGTGATTCTAATCTCTGACCTTTAAGAGTCTGCAGTCAGGAGAAGTAATACAAAGTGAGGATGATGATGTATCGTCTCATCTGATGGTGATAAACTGCAGACTTTATTTCATATTTATTTCAAACCCAAACTGTTCTCATTGTTTAAAATAATGTCTTCTTCAAAAGTTAAAGCATTAAAGTTGTTTTTCTTTGTGCAGGCTGGTTCTGAACTACGAGAACGTCCTCGGTCACCGCAGCTTCAAACTGATGTGAGTTGACGTCCTCTGTAAACCCCTGAATATGAATCTCTTTGCTCCGTCTCATTACCTCTGAGTATTTGATGATCTCCTCGTGTGTTTCCAGCTTCGCCCTGAGCCAGCGTCACTACAGGGTGTCCGCCCGCCGCTGGTTCACGCTGGACGCCGTGGAGCTGGAGTACGACGGGACCAAAGCCACGTTTAACGGCAGCAGACACATCTACGCCCCCGCCGAGTACTCGTACCGATGTGAGTCCGTCACCAACTTCCGTTGGCCCCAGCTGGTCCCACGCTCATCCAAAGATCCAGCCAATCAGTGGAGGGTCTCCTTTGAGGACTTCCAGGTAAGATACTCACTTCTTTTTTTATGTTTTTGGGCATGTTTGCCTTTATTGGATTGGAAAGCTGGAGACAGACAGGACATGTGGGGAGTAGAGAGTGAGGGAAGACGTGCAGGAAATGGTCCAGGTCGGGAGCCTCTGCATCTGCTTAGACCGCGAGGCCAACGGCGCCCCTAGATACTCATTTCTACTCTTAAATGTCATGGTATGAAACTGCTGACCCCTCAGACAGGTTCTACAAAGACACAGAAGTTAGATGTTGCTATGATTGCACAGAAAGATGACGTCTCACCTGAGTTCTTCTTCCTCCCCCCTCAGATCCAGGGCTTCAACGTGAGCGGCAGCGAGTTCTCCTACGCCAGCGACTGCGCCGGCTTCTTCTCTCCCGGGATCTGGATGGGTCTGATGACCAGCCTCCTCATGGTCCTGGTGCTCACCTACGGCCTGCACATGATCATGCAGCTCCGCACCATGGACCGCTTCGACGACCCCAAGGGCCCGGCCATCTCTGTGCCCCAGACGGAGTAAAACACACACACACACACACACACACTCACACACACACACACACACACACACACACACACACACACACACACACACACACACCTGAACATCTCCATCATCACACCTCTGAAGCCCCTCTCTCTGTCTCTCTCTCTCTCTCTCTCTCTCTCTCTCTCTCTCTCTCTCTCTCTCTCTCTCTCTCTCTCTGTCTTTCTCTCTCTCTCTCTGTCTCTCTCTCTCTCTGTCTCTCTCTCTCTCTCTCTCTCTCTCTCTCTCTCTCTCTCTCTAATGCTTCCTCTTCCTCTCTTTACATTCCTCTTCATCTGTAGTTGGGCATTAAAGCACCATAGGTGACGTGTTCAGAGTTGGGGTTTAGATGTGGAGGTTCAGTTTCAGGCTGATGAAGGGATACGATGTACATAAAGGGACTAAAGTTATGAAATGTTATTTATTGATGGAACTACTCTGTGTGTGTTTACAGTGTTTGTGTTTGTAGCTGTTGAATGAAAGGATCACTTTTAAACATATCTGTTAGCTCCAGTGTTCGAGTGCAGAAACTTTAGAGGACTATTAAAAGAGTGTAAATCAGACGAGCTGTTCTAAATAAAACTGAACATTTAAATACAAGTCAGAGATTTAGGACTGATGTGCACTAAAATAAGTTAAATGTGAATCTATTTATTTTGTTTATTTGGATGATCTGTGGTGGATATCAAACGTGAGGTCCTGAATATGGTCCTGTGTGACGTGTACCCTGCTGTGACCCCAATAAAACCTGAGAAAACCACCTCGGCTTCCCGTTTGATTGGATTGGATTTAATTCTTAATTTAAACACAGAGAGCAAAAGGAAATATGTTGAAGAACATTTGAAAGTGTTTTTGTTTGAAGTAAAGTCCAGGCAGTGAGAGGTTCATTTTTTAATGTTTGAAACAGACGACAGAACAGAAAGTGATTACAGTGTCAAAGTAAATCCAACATATATAAGAAGTCTGATATCAGGGGGAAGCACAGGCAGTGTTAAATATCTTCAGAGCTTTGATCCGTCATAACGGCGTCTCTCTTGACACTGAAGACTCGTCCCTGAACATTTCCAGGAAGGTTTTGATCTCAGAGTGTTCACACAGGATCTGCAAAGGACAGAAACATGCTGGTGTTAGACAGATCCATGGACGGCGGGCGCCATATTGGAAATGCTGAACTTGACCTAACGTCTGTGGAGCTAGTGTGAGGTAAAGAGGCGGGCCTTTAGCCTCCTCGCTAACAGCTACAGTGTTCCCGCCAAGCGGCAACCTCCGGTGTCAAACTATGAAGCCTGTGCAGAAGTGTTATAAACTGCAGTTCCTCAAGCGTCCACTAGAGGCTGGCTGCAGAAACACAGGAAACCACATACACACCAATTCAAAGAGACGATCTTTAAATAAACATGGTTACATCCTGGTTCAAAAAACGACCTCGGTCTACATTCCTCATTTCTCTATCAGCACTCACTGGACGGGGGGAATTTGTTCTCCACTTAAAGATCCTCCTCAACACCTACCGAGCCCTCAATAACCTCGCCACCTTATACCTGACAGACCTCCTCAATCTCGCCGCCTCAGATCATCAGATGCCGACCTCCTGTCCCCCGTCACCAAGACCAAGTACCACACCTTGGGGGGACAGATCCTTTACCATCGCTGCCCCGACTCTCTGGAACTCTCTCCCTCCACATCCTGAACTCTGACTCTCTTCAATCATTTAAAAACCACCTCAAGACCCCCCCCCATCTCATCTTTTGAACCAGACTGTAAACACGTTTATTTAAAGACTGTCTCCTTGAATGGGTGTGTATGTGGTTTCCTGAGTTTCTGCAGCCAGCCTCTAGTGGACACTGAAGGAACTGCAGTTTATAACACTTCTGCATGAGCTTCATATTCTAAGACCGGAGGTTGCTGCTTGGAATAAAGTCGGGATGTAAAGACTAAAACCAAACCTTCAGTCTCTTTGGGTCAGGGTTAACTTCACTTTGAAGGTTGAGTTTAAATGTGAAGAAACTCTGAAGTGACATCGTTAAGATTCTGTAACTCTAAACTCAATATCCTGACTGTCCTGACTGTACAGAACAAAGAGACAGTAATCTCTAAGTCTAGTCTAAGTACGATCTCTGCATCAGATACTCACACTGACAGGTGTAAGCCACCTCCAGGTACTTGTAGGTGCCGTAACAGGGGTCCCCAAACTCGGCCTTACTCGCTTTGACGGTGCAGCTGTTTCTCCCGTTACACCTGTGGGTGCAGTGTGAGGTCATTAATGCATCCTGCAGCTTTCATCTGAGTGAACATTACCCCTGAATCTGAATCATAAAGAGCAGTCAGCTGTACCTCTCAGCCACCTTGTTGACCGGCCTGGAGCAGTGCACGTTCTGTAACTCGTTGAGCGGACGCTGGAAAGAGCAGACGTCTGGATCGAGGCGTCCGAAATGAGCCCCGTACACGTTGATGACCTGACCCACGTCTGGCAGGAAGAGGAGGTACGATGTTAAATGAGTGTTTAAATGCATTAAATCTGTTATTAAAGTATGATGCATAAAAACAGGATGCAGAGAAGTGATCTCACCACAGCGCAGGGATGTAAAAGAGTTCTCACAAACAAACCGATGAACTGTGGGAGAGTCAGACGTCAGGTTAGACTTCACACTGTCACAGACAGAGACTTAGGTTTGTTATAAGAGAGTTCAGAGTTTCAGTTTTAATCTCTGGTATGAACTCTGAGGTTACTCAGGGGTCTGACTCACTCGCTGGGAAGCAGGTGAAGTTGGTCTGGAGGTACTTTGAGGTGCCGTAGCAGGGGTCAGAGGTTCGGACCACGTCAGAGTTTAGCTCACACACTTTCTTTCCGTCACACCTGCAGGGAAAAATAAAGAAACACCAATGAAGTCGAATGTGTGATATCAGAGACTAACCTTTGAGTATCTTCATCATGAGTGCAACATATACTAAAGTCATTCTGTTTGTATTTTAATGCAACCAAGAATAGAAACACAGAAAAACCCCTCATTTAATAAAACAACAAAAAAGAAGATCTCCGTTTTGTTGTTTTATTTATTATTTATTTATTATTTTATTTATTTATTCAATTTCTTTCTTTTTTTCCTTTCTTTTATTACAATTATACTAATTATTAGTAGCATTTTATTTTATCTATTTACTATTTTTTTATTCAGATTTAATTTTGTATTTTATTATAATTATAATAATAATAATTATTTTATGTATTTATTTATTTACTATTTTATTTATTTGTTCATGTTTTATTTATTTATTTTAATATAATCATAATTATTATTTTAGTATTTTATTAACTATTTTATTTATTTGTTCATATATTCTATGTATGTTGTTTATTTTTCTGCTCTTTGAGTAAGGCGTCCCTTTAAATAATAATAATGATAAAAAAACAAAAAATAAAAGATACAATTTTAAAACTTCATTAATTTTAAAATGGTCGTTATCATTCTTTTAATTCTGGTTTTGGTAATGAACAATAAAAAATATTTATCCAGTTTCAGCAAAATGAAATAAAACATTTAAAAAGTGATCTTAATGTTAAAGCTCTCTTTGTCTCACAGATCTAAAGCAGCTGTTTCCTCCCCGCAGCTTTAAGTGATTAAAGTCTGCCTGAATACTTCAGCTCATCCAGTACTCATGAAGATGTTTGGGGTGTTAGTGGGGTCTGTACCTCCTCTTCAGGACGTCCACAGTCCCACGCTGAGAGCACCTCGTGTTGGCGAGCTGCTGAGAAGACCTTCCTTCACTGCAGGTCACTCTGTCTGCACGTCCGTACAGAGCCTGCTGCACCTGGATCACTCCACTGTCTGTGACACAGAGGGGAAATATCCACAGCCACATCATTAAGAGGACTATAAAACTATCTATGAACAATGTGAGTCAAGATGTAGAGCTGTGAGTTCTTCCCACAGGAGCTTTAATCCCTCCTCAGTATAAAGACGTACCACAGCTCAGACGCTGAACACTGAAGTTATCGTCACAGATGGTCAGCGACTCTGTAGAAGCTTCTAAAAAACAAGAGGTAAGATATGAGATCAGATACTCTTTAAGATAAGATACTCTTTAAGATAAGATACTCCTTTAGATAAGATACTCTTTAAGATAAGATACTCCTTTAGATAAGATACTCTTTAAGATAAGATACTCTTTAAGATCAGATACTCTTTAAGATAAGATACTCTTTAAGATAAGATACTCTTTAAGATCAGATACTCTTTAAGATAAGATACTCTTTAAGATCAGATACTCTTTAAGATAAGATACTCTTTAAGATAAGATACTCTTTAAGATAAGATACTCTTTAAGATAAGATACTCCTTTAGATAAGATACTCCTTTAGATAAGATACTCTTTAAGATAAGATACTCTTTAAGATAAGATACTCTTTAAGATAAGATACTCTTTAAGATAAGATACTCTTTAAGATAAGATACTCTTTAAGATAAGATACTCCTTTAGATAAGATACTCTTTAAGATAAGATACTCTTTAAGATAAGATACTCTTTAAGATAAGATACTCTTTAAGATAAGATACTCCTTTAGATAAGATACTCCTTTAGATAAGATACTCTTTAAGATAAGATACTCTTTAAGATAAGATACTCTTTAAGATAAGATACTCCTTTAAGATAAGATACTCCTTTAGATAAGATACTCTTTAAGATAAGATACTCTTTAAGATAAGATACTCTTTAAGATAAGATACTCTTTTAGATAAGATACTCTTTAAGATAAGATACTCCTTTAGATAAGATACTCCTTTAGATAAGATACTCTTTAAGATAAGATACTCTTTAAGATAAGATACTCTTTAAGATAAGATACTCTTTAAGATAAGATACTTTTTAAGATAAGATACTCCTTTAGATAAGATACTCTTTAAGATAAGATACTCCTTTAGATAAGATACTCTTTAAGATAAGATACTCCTTTAGATAAGATACTCTTTAAGATAAGATACTCTTTAAGATAAGATAAGATAAGATACTCCTTTAGATAAGATACTCTTTAAGATAAGATACTCCTTAAGATAAGATAAGATAAGATACTCTTTAAGATAAGATACTCTTTAAGATAAGATACTCTTTAAGATAAGATAAGATAAGATACTCCTTTAGATCACGTGTGTTAGAGTGATAGATTTTAAAATGATATGTGTAAGGTGTTGATGTTTGATTTACCTGCTGTGAGGAGTAAACATGTCGCTGTGAGCACTGAAACAGAAACAGAAACAGATCAGACTCAGACTCAGACTCAAACTCAAACTCAAGCTCAAACTCAAACTCAAACTCAAACTCAAGCTCAAACTCAAACTCAGACTCAGACTCAGACTCAGACTCAGACTCAAGCTCAAACTCAAACTCAAACTCAGACTCAGACTCAGACTCAGACTCAAGCTCAGACTCAGACTCAGACTCAGACTGAGACTGAGACTCAGACTCAAACTCAAGCTCAGACTCAGACTCAGACTCAGACTCAAACTCAGACTCAAGCTCAAACTCAGACTCAGACTCAGACTCAGACTCAGACTCAGACTCAAGCTCAGACTCAAACTCAGACTCAGACTCAGACTCAGACTCAGTCTCAAACTCAAACTCAGACTCAAGCTCAAACTCAGACTCAGACTCAGACTCAGACTCAGTCTCAGACTCAGACTCAGACTCAGACTCAGACTCAGACTCAGACACAGACTCAGACTCAGACTCAGACACAGACTCAGACACAGACTCAGACACAGACTCAGACTCAGACTCAGACTCAGACTCAGACTCAGACACAGACTCAGACTCAGACTCAGACACAGACTCAGACTCAGACTCAGACTCAGACTCAGACTCAGTCTCAAACTCAGACTCAAGCTCAAACTCAGACTCAGACTCAGACTCAGACTCAGACTCAGTCTCAAACTCAGACTCAAACTCAGACTCAGACTCAGACTCAGACTCAGTCTCAAACTCAAACTCAGACTCAAGCTCAGACTCAGACTCAGTCTCAAACTCAAACTCAAACTCAAGCTCAAACTCAGACTCAGACTCAAACTCAAACTCAGACTCAGACTCAGACTCAGACTCAGACTCAGACTCAAACTCAGACTGAGACTGAGACTCAGACTCAAACTCAAGCTCAGACTCAGACTCAGACTCAGACTCAAACTCAGACTCAAGCTCAAACTCAGACTCAGACTCAGACTCAGACTCAGACTCAGACTCAAGCTCAGACTCAAACTCAGACTCAGACTCAGACTCAGACTCAGTCTCAAACTCAAACTCAGACTCAAGCTCAAACTCAGACTCAGACTCAGACTCAGACTCAGTCTCAGACTCAGACTCAGACTCAGACTCAGACTCAGACACAGACTCAGACTCAGACTCAGACTCAGTCTCAAACTCAGACTCAGACACAGACTCAGACTCAGACTCAGACTCAGACTCAGACTCAGACACAGACTCAGACTCAGACTCAAACTCAGACTCAGACTCAGACTCAGACTCAGACTCAGACTCAGTCTCAAACTCAGACTCAAGCTCAAACTCAGACTCAGACTCAGACTCAGACTCAGTCTCAAACTCAGACTCAAACTCAGACTCAGACTCAGACTCAGACTCAGACTCAGACTCAGTCTCAAACTCAAACTCAGACTCAAGCTCAGACTCAGACTCAGTCTCAAACTCAAACTCAAGCTCAAGCTCAAACTCAGACTCAGACTCAAACTCAAACTCAGACTCAGACTCAGACTCAGACTCAGACTCAGACTCAAACTCAAACTCAGACTCAAGCTCAAACTCAGACTCAGACTCAGACTCAGACTCAGTCTCAGACTCAAGCTCAAACTCAGACTCAGACTGAGACTCAGACTCAGACTCAAACTCAAGCTCAGACTCAGACTCAGACTCAGACTCAGACTCAGGCTCAAGCTCAAACTCAGACTCAGACTGAGACTCAGACTCAGACTCAAGCTCAGACTCAGACTCAGACTCAGACTCAGACTCAAGCTCAAACTCAAACTCAGACTCAGACTCAAACTCAAACTCAGACTCAGACTCAGACTCAGACTCAGACTCAGACTCAAGCTCAGACTCAAACTCAGACTCAGACTCAGACTCAGACTCAGACTCAGTCTCAAACTCAAACTCAGACTCAAGCTCAAACTCAGACTCAGACTCAGACTCAGACTCAGACACAGACTCAGACTCAGACTCAGACTCAGACTCAGACTCAGACTCAGACACAGACTCAGACACAGACTCAGACACAGACTCAGACTCAGACTCAGACTCAGACTCAGACTCAGACACAGACTCAGACACAGACTCAGACTCAGACTCAAACTCAAACTCAAACTCAGACTCAAGCTCAAACTCAGACTCAGACTCAGACTCAGACTCAGACTCAGTCTCAAACTCAGACTCAAACTCAGACTCAGACTCAGACTCAGACTCAGACTCAGTCTCAGACTCAGACTCAAACTCAGACTCAGACTCAAACTCAAACTCAAACTCAGACTCAAGCTCAAACTCAGACTCAAACTCAGACTCAAACTCAGACTCAGACTCAGACTCAGACTCAAACTCAAACTCAGACTCAAGCTCAAACTCAGACTCAGACTCAGACTCAAACTCAAACTCAGACTCAAGCTCAGACTCAGACTCAGTCTCAAGCTCAAACTCAGACTCAGTCTCAAACTCAAACTCAGACTCAAGCTCAAACTCAGACTCAGACTCAGACTCAGACTTAGACTCAAACTCAAGCTCAAACTCAGACTCAGACTCAAACTCAAACTCAGACTCAGTCTCAAGCTCAAACTCAAACTCAGACTCAGACTCAAACTCAAACTCAAGCTCAAACTCAGACTCAGACTCAGTCTCAAACTCAAACTCAAACTCAAGCTCAAACTCAGACTCAGACTCAAACTCAGACTCAGTCTCAAACTCAAACTCAAACTCAAACTCAAGCTCAAACTCAGACTCAGACTCAGACTCAGACTCAGACTCAGACTCAGACTCAAGCTCAAACTCAGACTCAGTCTCAAACTCAAACTCAGACTCAAGCTCAAACTCAGACTCAGACTCAAGATCAAACTCAGACTCAGACTCAAGCTCAAACTCAGACTCAGTCTCAAACTCAAACTCAAACTCAAGCTCAAACTCAGACTCAGTCTCAAACTCAAACTCAAACTCAAGCTCAAACTCAGACTCAGTCTCAAACTCAAACTCAAACTCAAGCTCAAACTCAGACTCAGACTCAGACTCAAACTCAGACTCAGTCTCAAACTCAAACTCAAACTCAAGCTCAAACTCAGACTCAGTCTCAAACTCAAACTCAAACTCAAGCTCAAACTCAGACTCAGTCTCAAACTCAAACTCAAACTCAAGCTCAAACTCAGACTCAGTCTCAAACTCAAACTCAAACTCAAACTCAAGCTCAAACTCAAACTCAAACTCAAACTCAAGCTCAAACTCAGACTCAGACTCAAACTCAGACTCAGACTCAGACTCAAACTCAGACTCAGACTCAGACTCAGACTCAGACTCAGACTCAGCGGTTTGTTTGAATTCATACAGAGAGAATTACTGAGGAATCATTTAACAGGCAGAAAAACATGAAAATAAAACTTCTGTCATTATCATAAACCATTAAAAAAAGAGCGTAAAATTCAATATTTAAGATAAACTTTAACAAGGCAAACAAAAAAATATTAAATTATTCTTCTTATTATTAAAACTGTTAAAGCTTTTTCTATTCTAACTTCTAAGATCTTCATGACAACATAAACATTTTTCTTTTCTTATTAAGAGTATAATTTAAAAAATATATTTATTATATTTATTTTGATTATTTCTTTTTACGTTTATGTTTTAAAATTATTTCCTATTTGTATAACTCTTTAAAACACAAACAAATGTGCATTTTGCTAATACATTTTTTTAAACAAATAAGATTACAATCAATTATTTTGATTGAATTATTATCATTATTTATTTATATATATATATATATTTATTATTTTAATTTATTTTGTGTTTTTATTTATTTTTATATCTCTGTCTGAAAAACATTAAAGCATGTTTAAATATGGGACATGTATTTTAAAGTTTGCAATATGCTAAAATACAAAAAAAGGAAATCTTAACAAAATGAAAAAAACGTTAAAAAATAAATGTCATCATTTTAATTATATTTATTTATTATTTTCATTTATTGTCATTTTATTTGTATAATTATTAAAAACAAATCTCAGATTGAAAAACAAATTAAAAGTATATAAATCTTCAGTTTGGTTTCCATCAAGCTGTTTCAGGTGACTTCAGACTCTTGACCCGTTTGGTACTTTGATAGAAACATGATTTAATTCAGACGGATGACTTGATATAAATACAAAGTACTGAGTTTTCAACAGAAACAACCCAAATCACAAATTACAAAACTACACACATGACAGATCTGAATCTTAAATCATTTAAACATTTGAAACTAACACAAAGAAACATATTCAACCTTTGATAAAATGATTTCTGTCAAAACTAAAATTCAACATTTAAAATCTTCAGTTGAATCATATCTAGCTGCACAAAGGAATCATCTCTCAGCTGCATACTCACTCAGAGCTGTGCTGAGCCTGAAGGAGTGCATGGTGCTGGTTGCAGGTAGATAGCGGGACTGACGGCAGCTTCAACACACACCTGTATTTATACGGGTCGATCCAGGAAGTGTCAAAGTGAAACATATTGATGAATAAATATTGACCTGAATGTGATGGCTCCCGTCCAGCTGGTTAAAGAGCACAGCTCAGGCTGCGTGATGTGACGCAGTGGGTGCAGCGGCCTCTGATAAAGGTTGTTAATGACTGATTCCTGAAAGGAAACTCAGACTGCTTCAGGATTCACAGAAGGAAGCTCGTAAAGAGGAAAACATGCAGACCTCTCCCCGTGTTCTGGTTCTGTTTTAAAATGAAAGTTTCAGCTCCTTTATTAAAGGGACGCAGGCTGTGCAGCATAGACTGTAGATGCGTGGAGTTAGTCTCTCTTATTCAGGCTTTGTTCTTTAGAATCATCAGAAACGTCCACCCTCTACTCTAATGTGAACATGCAGTCTATACACACTCATCCTTTAGGTGGTGTATATAAATATTGTATAGAGAAGGGTGGAGGTGTGTTAGCTCAACACACACACCCTGATTTATTTCACTGTGACTGATCAGGAACTTATTGAGTCCAGTAGCCTGATTATTGAAGCTGGTGTTCAAGTTAACAGACTATAAAAGCCCGGTCGGGTGTGTCTGAGCGGTAAAGGTAATAAATGACTGATTATGAAAAGGAGGAAAAGAACTTTCTGATAAATTCACAGAAGGAAGTTTTAACAGAGTGTTTACAGGATCTTTTTATTGATTCACTGACATCACCATCACCTCTGCTTTAAGTGACCTCTTCATCTGGACTCAGCTCAGCAGGAAGTTCACAGAGACTTAGCACAGATGAAGGATTTCTTCTTCCAGCAGCTGTTATCGTTGACATTATCTCTCCCTGCAGGAGGAAAGAGAGACGTTTGAAAGAACCTCTGAAATCCTAAACCATGATGAGCCATTCACAAACATCTACATCTCAGAGAAGCTTTAAGTGTATGAAGGCCTCTCAGATCCTCCAGCTCCTCTCTTTAGTCCTCAGAGGAGAACAAACATCTACATCTCAGAGAAGCTTTAAGTGTATGAAGGCGTCTCAGCTCCTCTCTTTAGTGGTTCCTCAGAGGAGAACAAACATCTACATCTCAGAGAAGCTTTAAGTTTATGAAGGCGTCTCAGATCCTCCAGCTCCTCTCTTTAGTGGTTCCTCAGAGGAGAACAAACATCTACATCTCAGAGAAGCTTTAAGTTTATGAAGGCCTCTCAGATCCTCCAGCTCCTCTCTTTAGTCCTCAGAGGAGAACAAACATCTACATCTCAGAGAAGCTTTAAGTTTATGAAGGCCTCTCAGATCCTCCAGCTCCTCTCTTTAGTGGTTCCTCAGAGGAGAACAAACATCTACATCTCAGAGAAGCTTTAAGTTTATGAAGGCGTCTCAGATCCTCCAGCTCCTCTCTTTAGTCCTCAGAGGAGAACAAACATCTACATCTCTGAGAAGCTTTAAGTGTATGAAGGCGTCTCAGCTCCTCTCTTTAGTGGTTCCTCAGAGGAGAACAAACATCTACATCTCTGAGAAGCTTTAAGTGTATGAAGGCGTCTCAGCTCCTCTCTTTAGTGGTTCCTCAGAGGAGAACAGACATCTACATCTCTGAGAAGCTTTAAGTTTATGAAGGCGTCTCAGCTCCTCTCTTTAGTGGTTCCTCAGAGGAGAACAGACATCTACATCTCAGAGAAGCTTTAAGTGTATGAAGGCGTCTCAGCTCCTCTCTTTAGTGGTTCCTCAGAGGAGAACAGACATCTACATCTCTGAGAAGCTTTAAGTGTATGAAGGCGTCTCAGCTCCTCTCTTTAGTGGTTCCTCAGAGGAGAACAGACATCTACATCTCTGAGAAGCTTTAAGTGTATGAAGGCGTCTCAGCTCCTCTCTTTAGTGGTTCCTCAGAGGAGAACAGACATGTACATCTCTGAGAAGCTTTAAGTTTATGAAGGCGTCTCAGCTCCTCTCTTTAGTGGTTCCTCAGAGGAGAACAGACGCTGCTTTCAGCCTCGACGCTCAGAGACCAAGGAACATTCTGTCAGAGGGTCTGAGAGGAGCTGGAGATATTGAGACCTTTAAACATAAACTAATAATCTACTCAGTCTGGCTTTTATGTAGGGTTTCATAATTGTGATATTTTAAATATAAAGTAATTTATTGTTGTTTTATTATTTTAATTATTTTTTAACCACTTGTTTTTCCAATTATGTGTCTACTCAGTTTTATTAATATTTGTACCCCTGCCAGTGACCCCTGAGAGAAGGAGGACACCCTCTGCTGCTCATCTCCCACTTAGTAAGTAAAGCTGAGGAGCAGGTACCTGCGTAGTTCATCTCCATGCAGTTCTCGTGTCCCTGAAAGTTGTTGGGCTCTCCATTGTTCCAGTCTTTGAAGTCAAACAGGGAGCCGTCAGTCCACAGCCACACTCCCTCCTGAAAGAGACAGCTGTCTGTTTTAACTGAGCGTGATTACAAAGTTCATACCTTTGTGTTTGTTAATGTGTCTTCGTGCACCAGGGTTTAAAACTGTTATTAAAATGAAATCAGGACAGGTAGGATCCTGGCTTCAGAAACCTTTATCATATCAGATCAGGTGAGATATTCTTTATTGTCCCTAATGATGAAGAGGAAGGAACCAGTTTTAATATATGCTTTAAACCAAACACACAAGACAGCAAACATTAAGACAATCAAGTAAAGATCAAATATAAGACATCCTGCTAAATGATCAAGACATCCTGCAGAGTTTAACATATAAGACCCTTTAAGACCCTTTAATGCTTTTATTATTGTGCCCCCTGAAAAGAGAGCTGTAACACTGAACTTTTTAATCTGGCTTTTAGAGTCATTTGGTTTTAGCCCTGGACTGCATTATTACCACTATGACCATTGTTTTAGCATCATTTTATTGATTTTATTTTATCCTATCTGATTATATTATATCATGTTTTTATATTACTCTATTTTGGGTATTTATCTGATTTGATTTTATTGATTTTATTGTAATGATTTTATTTATTAAATCTCTGTTTTGTTTTGTTTTTTCTTTTTCCAAATACAAATTGCAAAAGTCTGAGACATTATTATCCATGCCTCAAACTAACACACAAAAAAACGAAATTATGATAAATGAAAACCAAAGGATTCACAAAACACAAGTAAAATAAAATAATGCACAAAAACAATGACATAAAAAATAGATTGAAATAGTAATAATCCTACAACAATACAACAATACCATGATTTTATTTTTTAAGTATTTTAAATCTCATTCTTTTCGTCTTTTATGGAATGCTGTTGTTTACTGTCTCTGTTTTTTTGTGAAGCACTTTAGGCTGCATGCTTTAATGTATGAAAGGTGCTCTATAAATAAAGATGAGTCGAGTTAAGATTAGAAAATAAACCCTGTGGAGAGTTGGTTTGATTTAAAAGACTCCTCAATATACGACAACAAGTAATGACACGAGTCTCGGCAGTGGGTCCATTTATATATCATAACTATCAGTTCTACTGCAGGATGAGCTACACTACTGTTAGGGTAGCAGAGCGGCGATAAAAGATGGTACCAGAAAGAGAACGAAAATCAAATATAGACACAAACATCCCCCAGTGGGAAGAGGATCCTGTAGAAGGGTTTACGTTCCAACATGCTCTGTCTCAGACTTGAGGAGGGAAGAGGATGTCGGCTCCACGTCTGCACAGAAACTGCACATTTTTCTGCAGCTTTTATTCCAGATTTTAAAGGAGACACATTTTTTAAATATGCACTAGAGGGGGGTTAATTTGTGCACCCCATGTACAGACAAACATCACACCTTTAAGACATTTGATGTAAAAATATAAGATTTTTAAAAGCAGGTAAATCACGGATAATTTGGGGACTCACCTTTCCGGCATCATATCCTCCGACCCAAACGTTGACCAGTTTCCCGGCGACTCGCTGAAGAGTCTTTTGGATGAAGAGGCGCTCCTCTTTGGAGTGCAGAGAGACCAGGTTTCCACCTTGAGTCGTGCAGAATTTCTAATTAAGAGGACGAAGGACAGAGTGAGGACGGAGAGGAGAGACGGATACTAAGAGTGAAACTGAACACACACCTCTGCATCGGCCCAGGCCCTTTGGCTGTGATGGAACATGTAGCAGGACGTTCCATACGGAGACCAGCCAGCAGGGCAAGTTTTACAGGCTGTCAACACAAACACACAAACACACAAACACACAAACACACAAACACACAAAGTCAGGAGGAAAAAGCTGCAAAAATTTAATAATAATAATAATATATGGACCATCCAAACAAACACAAGCAGACATAATGTTAAAATAATCACATTGAGTATTTAACATTCACATTTCTGACAGCGACTAACCTTTTAGTTCCTCACATGATGCCTGTCAAATAAGAACATATATTTAGTGGTCAACTCTTTTTGGATTTGCATCACTTTTTCACATTTGTATTAAAAATACAATTTCCACATATTCTGCAAAATATTAAAAGAAATTAGCTTTAAGTTGCACAAACTGTATTCAGAGCAAAATAAATATAAACTGTATAAATTAATACAAATAAATATAAATGTAGTATATAAATAAATATAAATAAATATAAACTGTATGAATAAATATAAATAAATATAAATATAGTATATAAATAAATAAATATAAATACATATAAATACAGTATATAAATAAATATAAATACATATAAATACAGTATATAAATAAATATAAATAAATATAAATACAGTGTATGAATAAATATAAATAAATATAAATAAATATAAATATAGTATATAAATAAAAAAATATAAATAAATATAAATACAGTATATAAATAAATATAAATACAGTGTATAAATAAATATAAATACAGTGTATACATAAATATAAATAAATATAAATACAGTGTATAAATAAATATAGGGGAATGAGGAAGTTACTGACCTCAGCTCCCAGCCACAGTCCAGTGCTCAAACACAGGAGCACAACAAACTTAAGTTCTGAAGCCATCTGGGTAAAAACAAAGTATATCAATAAAGTTAGACTCTTTTTTTAATAATCTGACTAAATCACTACATTTTAAAAGTTCAACGCTTGAGATAAATGAAGTTAAATCCTAAATTTGACTTGATAAAGTGTTCAGAATAACTGAAAGAGACGCTGGATGTGTTTAAAAGTCCAGGCTGTGAAGGAGAGCCTTACCTTGTCAGAAGAGGTTTCTCTCACAGCAGCAGCAGCAGCAGAGTCTCCTCCAGATGTAAATTAACTGTTCATATATCCTCTGTTGTTGTTTACCAAGCATGTGATCAAACAATGTTGTTTGCTGATATTAATCAAAACTGAGTAACATTGACATCTTTAGGCGCAGAAATCAGGAAGAACGAGAATATCCTCCAAACAGATCCAGAGGACTGTTGACTTTCTGTGTTAGCTTCAGGGTTCAACACAGGAATTTGAATATGAGTTTAAAATCAGCATTTGTTGTTTTTAAAAGTTATCATGTTCCTTTATTTAGCTTGTGGTAAAATAAACCTTCCAGCTCAACCGAGTCTAACGGTTTGTTCCTTTACATCAACGTTCATCAGAGTCAGCTCGGTCCCTTATGTGTGTTTATAGAAGCCATGAGGGGAAAGTCAAGTCAGCTGTCTTTGTTAAGCACATTTAAAACAACCAAGGTCAACCGAAGTTCCTTACACAGTACGAAAGTTAAACAGGAGACGATAACACGCAGCACATCTTAACCAAAATAGTAAAACATGTCTTCAAACATGTAAGAGTGGGGGCAGATCTTCAGGCTCAACCCCCTTTGGTTGTAGGCGAGTTTTAGGCACATCCAGAAACAGCTGATTGTCCGACCTTGGTGCTCTAGCTCGATTATGACAGAGCAGCACAGGCATCACAAGATGTTACTTATTACTCAGCTCTCTTCCTGATCTTCTGGCGCTCCAGACTTCATGATGAAATGTCATTAAATCTTTGCTCTGCATAAGGCAAGGGAAGTTTCTTTGTAAAGCATCATTCCGTCTCATAACATCTCACGCCCCGCCTCTTGGCTTTATTCTGCACCCAAAGCAGCTCTCCCTCAGAATAATACTGAAAACCGGCCCTAAAATCATAGGCTGTTTTCTGTCGTTCTGATGCTTTGGTCTGGTGCTTCTTAACGGCCTCTACCACAGAGGATAAGGAGTCCATCAATATGATGAAGGAGCAGGAGAGAGAAACTTTAGGTTAGAGATCTCTACAGAGAAAATTAAACCCTGAGCGGTGGTGATGATAGCAGCAGGGTTTGTTTCTTTTTAAAGGTGTGTGAACCGCAGAGCTCAGAGAAGATGGAGAGCTGAATGAGGACAGGTTCATGTTCAATCCACCAGAGAAGAATCCATCACCATGGAAACGATCACTGACGGGGAATCACTGGGACGGTTTTTAAAAACTGTAAACATGAATCATCTTTTAATCAATGTTTTTAATTAGGGATGCACCGATCCTACTTTTTAGGTCCCGATACCGATACCTGGGCTTTGGTATCTGCCGATCCGATCCTGGTATTGATTTAACAATCTCTCTTCCTTAATGTGAGGATAGAATCATGTTTTGGTAACTTCAGGCTTTTCTGACTTGATGGTGAACTGTACTTGGGTTCCAAGTGCTAAACCAGAGGCTGGAATCCCTTAACTTCAAGGATCCGGATCAACTAAATCCAATAACCTGTCCGTGTTTTGACAGTTTGAATCCATTAATAGAAGGTCTCTTCCTTCTTTGCAGTCGGCTACAGCTGACGTAAATTTCCTCCTCTGGGCTCACATTATATTTTCAGTGTGACTCCCATCCGTGGAAACATTAGCGCTGCACATGTTGAGAGTTTCTGGTGGAGTTGTTAGTAAAGAAGTGTGACATGAAGCTAAACTGCAGAGTCTCTGTAGTTATCCTCCATCATGCTCCACCGGGCGGTGCTGATGATGGAGGAGACACACATGGCTGATGTAAACACAGAAAAGCATAGAACTGAGATGAATAGATCTGTCATATGGATCGGCACTATATATCGGCCCTTTGTCACCGATATCTGATCTAGCTTTTTGAGTCCGATCTAGCCGATATCCGATACCAGGATCGGATCGGTGCATCCCTAGTTTTTACCAACATGTTTGTTTTATAGTAACCTGTAATAAGTGACTAGTGCTGGGGGAGACATTTCCCTTACATAAACACAGAATCACAGAGAGTTGGTGGATGAGGACCAGATAATGAGGAGAGGAGAGACAGATTGCTGAACAGGATATTTCTTTATTTATTCAGCTTCAATTTAACCAGAGCTGTGTCACACAGTTTATGACAGTGCTGGTTTAACATCCTGGTACAAGTGACATGAAGTGAGGGGAATAACATCCTGATGTCACGAGGTCAGCACGTAGCAGGGACTTCACAGAGCCTTGGAACAGAAGAAAGGCCTCTTTGGAGTACAGCTCACATCGTTGACGTAATCCCTTCCTGCAGGATAAAGAGAGAGAGAGGTGACATGTTAGTGGTACCATGGTCAGATAACTCCACATACAAAAAGAAATGAGTGTCCTTTCAGAAAGGCCTGTCTGCACAATGAAACACCTTGTAACAAATCATGTTTGTGGAATGCTTGGTGTAAATCTAAATTTCTATGTTGAACTAAGATGTTAAAAGGATTCAGTATTCTGCAGTTATTTGGAAATAAATGGTGTTCCTCTCTCCCGTCCTCTTGTTTGGTTCTTGCATTTCAAAAGGATCCGTCTGCGGGAGTAGAAGCAGATCCTTCTCTAGGAGGCAGAAAGGAAAACAGAGGAGTAAGACCTCGGAGGAGACCAGTGTGTACCTGCATAGTTCATCTCCATGCACATCTCAGTCCCTCCACCGTTGGGCTCTCCTGCGCCCCACAGTTTGAAGTCAAACAGGGAACCATCGCTCCACAGCCACACGCCGTCCTGGGAAGAAAGTTGGCGTTGAATAAACTCATTGAGGTCGTTATCTTGTGATACAACTTTTAATTAACCTAGAAAGAAAAGGAGCTGCGTCTGATCGGGACACCCACCTTTGCTGCATCGTATCCTCCGAGCCATGTGGTCATATGTTTGCCGGTCAGTCTCAGGACCACACTCCTGAGGTGGAGGTACAGGTCTTTACTGTGAACAGACGCCAGATTTCCTCCAATAGTGGTGCAGAATTTCTGATGAAGCAAACAGTGAGTCAGAGTGAGAACAGATAAAAACATTAACCTGAAAGATGATCTCATAACGCACCTCTGCATCAGCCCAGTCCTTGGCGTCATGGTGGAATATGAGACAGGATTTTCCAAAGTGAGACCAGCCTGCGGGGCAAGTCTTACAGCAATCATCTGAAACACAGAGGAAGAGGGTGAGGAGGGAGACAGGGTGCAAAGCTGGTGGAGAACTGAGCTTCAGCAGGAACTGTATGAATTCTCAGAGAGCTACCAACCTGATGCTCCACACGCCTGTGAAAGGAAAATATACATTGTTAGTGCTCAGTCAGTTTTATCAATCGAAATATGTTTAACACGTTTAATTTACTCCTAATAATCAAACAAACTGGCGTTAGCAGACAGAGCAGTAACTTGTCTGAGTTAGGGTTTAGAGGATTACTCACTTCGGCTCCGACCCACAGTCCAGTGGCCGACCAGAGGACCATGATCAACTTAAGACTCAATGCCATCTGTGCAAAGACAAAGTGTGTTAGTGAAGTAATGCAAAGTCTGACTCTCTAAATCCAACATGAAGGGTCAAAAGGAGAACTGTACCATGTCGTGATGAAGATGCAATCGCAGCAGAAGCAGCCGTCTCGTCCTGAGCTTCAAATCACCCGTTTAAATACTCGGAGGTTTGTTTGCAAAGTTCTGCAAAGTTTGCGAACGTTGTTTGCTAATTTTGAATAAAAATTCAGGAAAAGCTGGAACGCTCTTTAAATATGCAAAGTTAAATCTATAGAGTTATTGACTCTGTGTACGGAGGCTGAGGGGGAACAGGGATCCTCTCCAGCATCCAGTGAGGACTCGATGTAAATGTCCTGGATTCCATCTGAAGCGTCTGTGATAAAATATTAAATATTCCTTTCTTCGTCCCACAACAGGGAAATTTAAAGTGTTACAAAGTAGAGAGAGCAAAACAGTATAAAGTAAACAAGAGCATATATAGCAATTATTAAAAGTTATTAGCAATTAAAAATTAAAGAAGTAAAAGAAGCATATCTTATGAACGTATACACAATTAAATAAATACATTTACAAATATATTTACACCAGTGAACAAAGTGCACAGACTTGTAACACATGTTAAAAACAATGCACAGTGATATTCTCCTCTATGTGTAGTAAGGAGATTCATCCTGACCCAATCATTGCATTATTTGGAGTTGTTCCCAGAGTTCTCACACTCACAGGCGTACAGGGTTATTATGAGTTATTATTGCACATTATCAATCAATCAATCTTTATTTGTATAGCGCCAAATCACAACAAACGTTATCTCAAGATGCTTTTACAAATATAGGAGGTCTAGACCCAACACCAAGACAGGATAAGACTCAATCTGACCCCATCTTAATCCACTATGAGCATTGCACATCACAGTATTTAGCAAGTTACAGCAGAGAGGACAAACTTCCTTTAACAGGCAGAAACCTCCAGCAGGACCAGACTCATGTTAGACACACATCTGCTGAGACCGTGTTGGGTCTGGAAAGACAGATAGAGGGGAGTAAGAGAGAGAAGTGAGCCGCTGGAGTCCAGCACGTCCGTATCAGCTGGAGTCCAGAACATCCGCAGCAGGAGGACGTCTACGGCAGCTCAGAGGAATCTACGAGACAAGGGAGCTCAGGGACTCCAGAAAGGTCTATGGTTAGTAACTTTAATGGGACAGGAAGAGTTAAAGTAAGTGTAGGGGGGGTTGGGGGGGAAGGGGGTGAGCTAGGATCCCAGTGTTTCAGTGATTAATCAATCATTGATAACTAGACGTGGATAGCTGATAGAACAATGACATTTTTATAATCTTCATTTTATATATTTTTCATATTTTTTTTATTCTATCCTTTATTTTAAAAAAAACAATCATTAAAAAAAAGTCTAAAAAATAAAATCTTGCACCACTGCGGACTTGGCCTAATGATTAAGTTGGGTGGCAGTAGCTCAGTCCATGGGGACTTGGTTTGGGAACCAAAGGGTCGCCGGTTCGAGTCCCAGTATGGATGAAGCTTGGCAAGTGGACCAGCACCTGGAGAGGTGCTGGTTCACTTGCCTGGGCACTGCCGAGGTGCCCTTGAGCAAGGCACCGAACCCCCAACTGCTCGGGGTGTACTGGTTGATGCAGCATCCTCACTCTGACATCTCTCCTCAAGTGCATGTTCACTGCATGTGTGTGCATTGTATATATATACCAAAAAAACTGTGTGTGTAACATGAGTGAAAAAATTGAATTCCCCCCCTGGGGATTAATAAAGTACGTTTCTTCTCTTTCTATATAAACAAACACAAATACAATCCTGTCACACATGTTTGTGTTTCAGTAATCATCTTGTAGTATATCCTAAAGCTTGAAACACAAACTGTGGTGCAAACACCTCAGAGCATTTAATCAGGAAGATGTGAGTAAATGTTAAACCTGTTCAAGTTTTAGAAATGATAATCTGAAGAAAACTTTCAACACAAACTTTACCTTTAATCAAGTGACGGGAGCAGAAAACTGAAGAAGAGGTGAACAGCTGCTCAAATTAAACAAAGTGAAGAGTTAACTGAATGGCCAATAAAATGTCTAAATGTTTTTCCCCTTTTTAAGAAAATAAGTGTGTTTAAGACATAACCATTAACCCTTTAGACAAATTAATCAAACACCTGGTGTGTGAGTACTGTCAGATTTCTTCCTGTTAAAATGAATGAGCTCTCTCTTTGAAATGAAGCCGTTTAATTGAAGTGGTTAATCACGTTTAACTCATCGTTGTGATCGTGCTGTGAATGTTTTATTTTCAGATTCATGGATGTTTTTGTGTTCAATGCAGCTTTTATGACGTGTTTATGAAAAGTATGGGACTGCATAACATAAAATAAAGGTTTCATAAAGTAAACATGTTAACTGTCGCTCTTCCTATAGATGCTACGATATTAATGAATAAATGAATAAATAAACGCCCTCAGATTTAGGACCAGAGTGTTTACAAAGTGAGAGAACATGAAGTTGAACTCCAGCTCACAGGACCTCAGGTGTGTACTTTGGGATGATAGTGAGCTGCAGTCGTATTATGTAGAAATTATTTGTTCAGAGCAAATTTGATCAGTCATCACTCGTCAGGGAGGAGACAGAGTAAGACTCTTTAAGACCAAAATATTTTCTTACTTAGACCGGCTGATAAAACCTGAGACCTGGAAGCATCAGGCGTTTTTACTACCCTGAGAAATTCAAAAAAAGTGATTTTAAAAATAAATGTAAACCTGTTATCACTATTTTTTCCACCAACATCCATGCTCAATAAACCCCCGTGATCATTTGTGTTCATTCTAAAAGAATATCTACACACTAACATTGGCCAGGTCGTGTTTATAGGCTTATAGGAACAATGGTTCCCAAAGTAGGGGTTGGGACCCCAGGGGAGTCACGTGACGCCTTCCAACAAACAATAACACATTTAGAATGATCTCAGATTATATTTTATATCCACTGTCCTAAAATATATATTTGTTAAAAATTGCTTTGTGCCAAATGACCCCAGAGGAAATGATGTGTATAGCGTTTTTTAAATGATAAATAGATATGTTGTTTTTTGGACTGGTCTAGCCGTTCAACATTTAACCGCCTCAGGACCGTGGGGGTCTCCGGTTTGTGGCGCTGTATTTCGTGGTTGTGGACTAAGAAGTTTGAGAACTCTGTTACAGAAAAGATAAAATATGGTGGTTTTTAGTTTATCAAAGGCATGGAAGGTGGAAGCACAATTTACAAAAGATTTACAGTGACTGATATTATATATTTAAAAATGATTGTATTTCTTAAGAGTTCTTTTAGGGACTTTTATGTCTTTTAAAATCTGTTTTATTTCTTGACCTTGCCTTGTGTGATTTTATGACCTGCTTGTTTTATTTCGCAGCCCATATAAATCCCTCTGTAACTTGTCTTTTGAAAAGTGCTTTATTAATGAAATTATTATTATTATTATTGTTATTATTGAAGTCTAGGCTGCTTTAATGGTGGCCTTCAGCTGGTCTGTATTTTTGTGTTGGGTGTCTCATCTTCCTCTCTTTGGGGTTCAGGTATGTTGGCTGGCCAATCGAGCACAGGAATTGAACATTTCTGAGTTTTAAATATTTTTTTATTAATCTTGGGAAATAATCAGATTATTTCTGATACTGGATTCCTGATTTTCATGAGTAAATGCCAAAAAAGGTCTTGAAATATTTAAATTAACGTAAATTAAATATTGTATACATGACACTTCCCCTTTTTTTTATTTAAACCAAAAAAAAGAACTTTTGCACAACATTTTTACTTTTTGAAATGCACCTGTATTTACACAAAGCCAAAACTAGTGCAAGATAATTAAACACATCAACAAACTCTTGATTCCAGACAGTTTTAATGCTCAATGTTTCCATAATATGTCTTATCTTTGTTATTAAAGATGCAGTTTGTGGCGTTTTAATAGCATGGTGTTATTTCCACTCAGGGTTGGAGTAAAGTCTAGACCTGCTCAGTGGGATTTTCTCTCTCTCACCTCTGCAGCTTCTTATTTTTACCAGCAGGGAGCACCAACTCCTCTCCGTCGCCTTCTATCTTTTGAGTGATGTTTGCATCAAACTAGAAACGAGGGTTCCTTTCTTTGTTTGAATTAACTAAAGCTAGAAATTGGAAACTGTATCATTTCAAACACGACTTTAAGAAAGCTTCAAAAGAACCCTGCAAATAATATCTCTTTATTAAAGATCAGAGCGCTGCTGCTAAACGGCAACAATAAGAAGAAGTAAAATGAAGCCTGTGGTTTTTGATTTAAAGAGACATTTTAGGAGATTTTAGTTGAAGTATTTTCCAGCACTGATGCCATCGAGGCTTGACATCCTGCTGGAAGACGTCAGTGGGGATGGGATATCCTGATGGAGGACGGAGGGGGATGGTTACGGATCCCTGGCACAAATATAAGGTTTCTTATGTGGACACTTTGAATCATTGATGTAATCTCTTCCTGTGGACACAAGAAGGAATAAACAAACAGAATCATGTCAGGGCGGGTGCTACATGTGTTTAACCTCTCACTCTAATAATGTTAGATTACATTAAACTTCATTATACAAGGTGTTTGTTCATCATGATGAACTTCTGTGGAGTCCAACAGATGCTACACTGAGAACAAAAGTAATCTCAAAGTCCACACGAGTACAATGTGAGATTTCAAACAACAGAGAGTGCGTTTACATCGACTTTAGTATCCAGGTTATGAGCTGTATCCTGGTTCTGATCATATAGGCCCTTTATAAACATCATATCCCTTATATTATAAAGGATATATAAACATCATATTCCCTTATATTATAAAGGATATATAAACATCATATCCCTTATATTATAAAGGATATATAAACATCATATTCCCTTATATTATAAAGGATATATAAACATCATATCCCCTATATTATAGGGGCCCTCACTAAGTCCCATATCTCTCTTAAACTACAGTTTAATAAGTATTTAAGGGAGGTATAACTAGAAGCTCATTTGTACCTCTATGGTTCATCTCCATGCAGCCCTCGCCCCAGTGGTCGTTAGGCTCCCCTCTCGCCCAGCCGGTGAAGAGGAACTGTGATCCGTCGCTCCACAGCCACACACCGTTCTGAGAGAGGTTCAGGGTTAAACCAGTAAATGACACTTACAGCAATAACTTGATCCATGAGTATCTGTATGGGATGAAACACTCACCTTCACAGCATCATAGCCTCCGAGCCAAATTTCTCTGTGTGATCTGGTCTCTTTGTAGACCATGTCCCTGAGGAAGGCGTACTGGCCTGGACTCTGGATGGAAGCCAGATTTCCACTGAGTAAAGTGCAGTGACGCTGGTGAAGAAGACGAGGTGCAGAGACTGTTAGACTTCCTGTAACCAACTCAGCTGGAATATTAACATTATTCCACGTGTTGTTTGAACTGTGAGGACAACGCATGGAAATCCATCTGAGCTGAACCTTTCAGGGTCAGCGTGTTGTTGCCCGGTGCTTACCAAAGGTGGCTGTTGTGGATTATGTGGATTATTATAGATAATGTTGAGTCTTTTATTTTAAAGACTTCTGTCTAGACCACTGGATATAAAGATGGACGACACGTCTCTACTTCTCATTGAACAAAAGAGTTGATGTCATAGGAAGCAGGTTTTCTGTGAGTTTCAATTCCTGCAATTTTGGATTAACGTGAGAAGTCTGGAGTTTAAAGCAGCAGCCAACATCTGAACAAAGTACACTGCACCACTTTACAAATTAGTATCAAGATCTATTCCCTGTTTCATTTCTACAGACCTGCACCCCACTGAATCCTCCTAGTCTATGGGACACTCTGACAGCTCAGCAGAGCAATCTGACATGGGACTTCCATCAAATCTGTGTTCGGTCCATTCCGATCCGCTGTGGTCCAGCAGCAGGAGCAGGACCTCCGGACAGCTGGAGTCATGTGACCGAGGTTTCCCCTTCTGTAATCCCTGAATCAAGGATTCTCCTCCTCCTCCCCTCCTCATCCATGTCGTCTTTCTGGTCCTCTGAAAACCTCTGACCTGTTGACTCCAGGCCTGGCTCCGCTCATCATGACTTTGGTTTGTTGTTGTAGTTAAGTGAAATACGATCTGGTGATAACACAGAGTGTTTTATTCTGAAAATTAACCGGATGTTTTCATTTTGTTTTGGTGAAACCTGACTTCCTGTCCCGCTCCATCTGCTCTGTTGAGATTGATGCGTCGTGCTCCGGCATCCAGCACAAATAGAAGACTTGAGTATCTGATCCGGAGGACTCCGACCTGCTGGATCAGAGACACAGCCGGAACACAACGGAGCGGATCCAGTGGAAGTTAACACATTGACTAGAATAGAAACCGATCAGATCAAGAGCTGTGACGGATCGGAGACGGATCAGAGACGGATCTGGTGAAATTTGCCCCTGAGTCCAGAGCATGCCCAGGAACATTATTGCTGTTCCAGAGAAACAAACAGAACAGGAGGGTTAACTGTACTATCTGAAGTTAACTTCACAGGAACATTTTAAAATGACTCTGTATGATAAGAGCTAACTAAGATGAAAGGGTAACATGTTTCAGAAACAATCCTCTGAAGTGAATTTGGATTTTAAAGTTTGTCCCATGTCCCATCTGTTTACATGGAGGAGGCGGGCTTTATCCATCTACATGTTTTGACTTCACTTTCAAGAAGCCGTCATGTCGTCCATGTTTTTATCCAGTCTGAGGTCTCGGTTTGGAGAGCCAAGTTAAGTCGTGGCTGATGAGTGTTTTTCTGACCGCATGAATATTATGGCTGCGAATGTTCGGGAGTATTTAGCATCAAAACAAACGTGCAGTCACGTCTGTCGTTCGTACCTCTGCATCCGCCCAGCTCTTTGCATTCTTCTGGAACTGGTAACAGCGAGCGGCGAGTTGAGCCCAACCAGCAGGGCAGGGGTCACCGCAATCATCTACCGAAGAATTGTACATTTAGAGCCACGACAAAACAACGAATAAGAATGATTCACTTCAAGAACAATGTGATGACCAAGATGATGGAACCATGGCTGACATGTGAGAATGAAACCTTCTTTGAGTTATTTAAAAACAATTCAAGATTTCACAGATGAAGACACGAGAGAGTCTGAAACGTCTTTTTCAGAAACACATCAGTCACGTCTTCACACTTTCTCAGCCCTCCCTCCAGAAGTGTGAAAAACATCACCCTTCTACAGTCACACATTCCCCCTGTGGAGAGAAAAACACCACCCTTCTACAGTCACACATTCCCCCTGTGGAGAGAAAAACACCACCCTTCTACAGTCACACATTCCCCCTGTGGAGAGAAAAACATCACCCTTCTACAGTCACACATTCCCCCTGTGGAGAGAGAAAAACACCACCCTTCTACAGTCACACATTCCCCCTGTGGAGAGAGAAAAACACCACCCTTCTACAGTCACACATTCCCCCTGTGGAGAGAGAAAAACACCACCCTTCTACAGTCACACATTCCCCCTGTGGAGAGAGAAAAACACCACCCTTCTACAGTCACACATTCCCCCCGTGGAGAGAGAAAAACACCACCCTTCTACAGTCACACATTCCCCCCGTGGAGAGAGAAAAACACCACCCTTCTACAGTCACACATTCCCCCTGTGGAGAGAGAAAAACACCACCCTTCTACAGTCACACATTCCCCCTGTGGAGAGAAAAACACCACCCTTCTACAGTCACACATTCCCCCTGTGGAGAGAGAAAAACACCACACTTCTACAGTCACACATTCCCCCTGTGGAGAGAGAAAAACACCACCCTTCTAAAGTCACACATTCCCCCTGTGGAGAGAGAAAAACACCACCCTTCTACAGTCACACATTCCCCCCGTGGAGAGAGAAAAACACCACCCTTCTACAGTCACACATTCCCCCTGTGGAGAGAGAAAAACACCACCCTTCTACAGTCACACATTCCCCCTGTGGAGAGAAAAACACCACCCTTCTACAGTCACACATTCCCCCTGTGGAGAGAGAAAAACACCACCCTTCTACAGTCACACATTCCCCCTGTGGAGAGAAAAACACCACCCTTCTACAGTCACACATTCCCCCTGTGGAGAGAGAAAAACACCACCCTTCTACAGTCACACATTCCCCCCGTGGAGAGAGAAAAACACCACCCTTCTACAGTCACACATTCCCCCCGTGGAGAGAGAAAAACACCACCCTTCTACAGTCACACATTCCCCCTGTGGAGAGAGAAAAACACCACCCTTCTACAGTCACACATTCCCCCTGTGGAGAGAGAAAAACACCACCCTTCTACAGTCACACATTCCCCCTGTGGAGAGAGAAAAACACCACCCTTCTACAGTCACACATTCCCCCTGTGGAGAGAAAAACACCACCCTTCTACAGTCACACATTCCCCCTGTGGAGAGAGAAAAACACCACCCTTCTACAGTCACACATTCCCCCTGTGGAGAGAGAAAAACACCACCCTTCTAAAGTCACACATTCCCCCCGTGGAGAGAGAAAAACACCACCCTTCTACAGTCACACATTCCCCCTGTGGAGAGAAAAACACCACCCTTCTACAGTCACACATTCCCCTGTGGAGAGAGAAAAACACCACCCTTCTACAGTCACACATTCCCCCTGTGGAGAGAGAAAAACACCACCCTTCTACAGTCACACATTCCCCCCTGTGGAGAGAAAAACACCACCCTTCTACAGTCACACATTCCCCCTGTGGAGAGAAAAAAAACACCCTTCTACAGTCACACATTCCCCCTGTGGAGAGAGAAAAACACCACCCTTCTACAGTCACACATTCCCCCTGTGGAGAGAGAAAAACACCACCCTTCTACAGTCACACATTCCCCCTGTGGAGAGAAAAACACCACCCTTCTACAGTCACACATTCCCCCTGTGGAGAGAGAAAAACACCCTTCTACAGTCACACATTCCCCCTGTGGAGAGAGAAAAACACCACCCTTCTACAGTCACACATTCCCCCTGTGGAGAGAAAAACACCACCCTTCTACAGTCACACATTCCCCCTGTGGAGAGAGAAAAAAAACCACCCTTCTACAGTCACACATTCCCCCTGTGGAGAGAGAAAAACACCACCCTTCTACAGTCACACATTCCCCCCGTGGAGAGAGAAAAACACCACCCTTCTACAGTCACACATTCCCCCTGTGGAGAGAGAAAAACACCACCCTTCTACAGTCACACATTCCCCCTGTGGAGAGAGAAAAACACCACCCTTCTAAAGTCACACATTCCCCCTGTGGAGAGAGAAAAACACCACCCTTCTACAGTCACACATTCCCCCTGTGGAGAGAGAAAAACACCACCCTTCTACAGTCACACATTCCCCCTGTGGAGAGAAAAACACCACCCTTCTACAGTCACACATTCCCCCTGTGGAGAGAAAAAAACACCACCCTTCTACAGTCACACATTCCCCCCGTGGAGAGAGAAAAACACCACCCTTCTACAGTCACACATTCCCCCTGTGGAGAGAAAAACACCACCCTTCTACAGTCACACATTCCCCCTGTGGAGAGAGAAAAACACCACCCTTCTACAGTCACACATTCCCCCTGTGGAGAGAAAAAAAACACCCTTCTACAGTCACACATTCCCCCTGTGGAGAGAGAAAAACACCACCCTTCTACAGTCACACATTCCCCCTGTGGAGAGAGAAAAACACCACCCTTCTACAGTCACACATTCCCCCTGTGGAGAGAAAAACACCACCCTTCTACAGTCACACATTCCCCCTGTGGAGAGAAAAAAAACACCCTTCTACAGTCACACATTCCCCCTGTGGAGAGAGAAAAACACCACCCTTCTACAGTCACACATTCCCCCCGTGGAGAGAGAAAAACACCACCCTTCTACAGTCACACATTCCCCCTGTGGAGAGAGAAAAACACCACCCTTCTACAGTCACACATTCCCCCTGTGGAGAGAGAAAAACACCACCCTTCTAAAGTCACACATTCCCCCTGTGGAGAGAGAAAAACACCACCCTTCTACAGTCACACAT
This sequence comes from Notolabrus celidotus, assembly GCF_009762535.1. NCBI lineage: Eukaryota > Metazoa > Chordata > Actinopteri > Labriformes > Labridae > Notolabrus > Notolabrus celidotus. The sequence goes on along the minus strand of NW_023260019.1, from coordinate 80,610 downwards.
TCCCCCTGTGGAGAGAGAAAAACACCACCCTTCTACAGTCACACATTCCCCCTGTGGAGAGAAAAAACACCACCCTTCTACAGTCACACATTCCCCCTGTGGAGAGAGAAAAACACCACCCTTCTACAGTCACACATTCCCCCCGTGGAGAGAGAAAAACACCACCCTTCTACAGTCACACATTCCCCCTGTGAAGAGAGAAACACCACCCTTCTACAGTCACACATTCCCCCTGTGGAGAGAGAAAAACACCACCCTTCTACAGTCACACATTCCCCCTGTGGAGAGAGAAAAACACCACCCTTCTACAGTCACACATTCCCCCTGTGAGAGAGAAAACATCACCCTTTCTACAGTCACACATTCCCCCTGTGGAGAGAGAAAAACACCACCCTTCTACAGTCACACATTCCCCCCGTGGAGAGAGAAAAACACCACCCTTCTACAGTCACACATTCCCCCTGTGGAGAGAGAAAAACACCACCCTTCTACAGTCACACATTCCCCCTGTGGAGAGAGAAAAACACCACCCTTCTACAGTCACACATTCCCCCTGTGGAGAGAGAAAAACACCACCCTTCTACAGTCACACATTCCCCCTGTGGAGAGAGAAAAAACACCACCCTTCTACAGTCACACATTCCCCCTGTGGAGAGAAAAACACTAACCTTCTACAGTCACACATTCCCCCTGTGGAGAGAGAAAAACACCACCCTTCTACAGTCACACATTCCCCCTGTGGAGAGAGAAAAACACCACCCTTCTACAGTCACACATTCCCCCTGTGGAGAGAGAAAAAACACCACCCTTCTACAGTCACACATTCCCCCTGTGGAGAGAGAAAAACATCACCCTTCTAAAGTCACACATTCCCCCTGTGGAGAGAGAAAAACATCACCCTTCTAAAGTCACACATTCCCCCTGTGGAGAGAGAAAAACACCACCCTTCTACAGTCACACATTCCCCCTGTGAAGAGAGAAAAACACCACCCTTCTACAGTCACACATTCCCCCTGTGGAGAGAGAAAAACACCACCCTTCTACAGTCACACATTCCCCCCGTGGAGAGAGAAAAACACCACCCTTCTACAGTCACACATTCCCCCTGTGGAGAGAGAAAAACACCACCCTTCTACAGTCACACATTCCCCCTGTGGAGAGAGAAAAACACCACCCTTCTACAGTCACACATTCCCCCTGTGGAGAGAGAAAAAACACCACCCTTCTACAGTCACACATTCCCCCTGTGGAGAGAGAAAAACATCACCCTTCTAAAGTCACACATTCCCCCTGTGGAGAGAGAAAAACATCACCCTTCTAAAGTCACACATTCCCCCTGTGAAGAGAGAAAAACACCACCCTTCTACAGTCACACATTCCCCCTGTGGAGAGAGAAAAACACCACCCTTCTACAGTCACACATTCCCCCCGTGGAGAGAGAAAAACACCACCCTTCTACAGTCACACATTCCCCCCTGTGAAGAGAGAAAAACATCACCCTTCTACAGTCACACATTCCCCTGTGGAGAGAGAAAAAACACCACCCTTCTACAGTCACACATTCCCCCTGTGGAGAGAGAAAAAACACCACCCTTCTACAGTCACACATTCCCCCTGTGGAGAGAGAAAAACATCACCCTTCTAAAGTCACACATTCCCCCTGTGGAGAGAGAAAAACACCACCCTTCTAAAGTCACACATTCCCCCTGTGGAGAGAGAAAAACATCACCCTTCTAAAGTCACACATTCCCCCTGTGGAGAGAGAAAAACATCACCCTTCTAAAGTCACACATTCCCCCTGTGGAGAGAGAAAAACACCACCCTTCTACAGTCACACATTCCCCCTGTGGAGAGAGAAAAACATCACCCTTCTAAAGTCACACATTCCCCCTGTGGAGAGAGAAAAACATCACCCTACTAAAGTCAACACATTCCCCCTGTGGAGAGAGAAAAACACCACCCTTCCACAGTCACACATTCCCCCTGTGGAGAGAGAAAAACACCACCCTTCTAAAGTCACACATTCCCCCTGTGGAGAGAGAAAAACATCACCCTTCTACAGTCACACATTCCCCCTGTGGAGAGAGAAAAACACTAACCTTCCACAGTCACACATTCCCCCTGTGGAGAGAAAACATCACCCTTCTAAAGTCACACATTCCCCCTGTGGAGAGAGAAAAACACCACCCTTCTACAGTCACACATTCCCCCTGTGGAGAGAGAAAAACACCACCCTTCTACAGTCACACATTCCCCCCGTGGAGAGAGAAAAACACCACCCTTCTACAGTCACACATTCCCCCTGTGAAGAGAGAAAAACATCACCCTTCTACAGTCACACATTCCCCCTGTGGAGAGAAAACACTAACCTTCTACAGTCACACATTCCCCCTGTGGAGAGAAAAACACTAACCTTCCTCAGTCACACATTCCCCCTGTGGAGAGAGAAAAACACCACCCTTCTACAGTCACACATTCCCCCCGTGGAGAGAAAAACACTAACCTTCTACAGTCACACATTCCCCCTGTGGAGAGAGAAAAACACCACCCTTCTACAGTCACACATTCCCCCTGTGGAGAGAAAAACACCACCCTTCTACAGTCACACATTCCCCCTGTGGAGAGAGAAAAACACCACCCTTCTACAGTCACACATTCCCCCTGTGGAGAGAAAAACACCACCCTTCTACAGTCACACATTCCCCTGTGGAGAGAAAAACACCACCCTTCCACAGTCACACATTCCCCCTGTGGAGAGAAAAAAACACCCTTCTACAGTCACACATTCCCCCTGTGGAGAGAGAAAAACACCACCCTTCTACAGTCACACATTCCCCCCGTGGAGAGAAAAACACTAACCTTCCTCAGTCACACATTCCCCCTGTGGAGAGAAAAACACTAACCTTCCACAATCACACATTCCCCCTGTGGAGAGAGAAAAAACACCACCCTTCTACAGTCACACATTCCCCCTGTGGAGAGAAAAACACCACCCTTCTACAGTCACACATTCCCCCTGTGGAGAGAGAAACACTAACCTTCCACAGTCACACATTCCCCCTGTGGAGAGAAAAACACCACCCTTCTACAGTCACACATTCCCCCTGTGGAGAGAGAAAAACATCACCCTTCTACAGTCACACATTCCCCCTGTGGAGAGAGAAAAACATCACCCTTCTACAGTCACACATTCCCCCTGTGGAGAGAGAAAAACACCACCCTTCTACAGTCACACATTCCCCCTGTGGAGAGAGAAAAACATCACCCTTCTACAGTCACACATTCCCCCTGTGGAGAGAGAAAAACACCACCCTTCTACAGTCACACATTCCCCCTGTGGAGAGAGAAAAACACCACCCTTCTACAGTCACACATTCCCCCTGTGGAGAGAGAAACACTAACCTTCTACAGTCACACATTCCCCCTGTGGAGAGAAAAAAAACACCCTTCTACAGTCACACATTCCCCCTGTGGAGAGAGAAAAACACCACCCTTCTACAGTCACACATTCCCCCCGTGGAGAGAGAAAAACACCACCCTTCTACAGTCACACATTCCCCCTGTGGAGAGAGAAAAAACACCACCCTTCTACAGTCACACATTCCCCCTGTGGAGAGAGAAAAACACCACCCTTCTAAAGTCACACATTCCCCCTGTGGAGAGAGAAAAACACCACCCTTCTACAGTCACACATTCCCCCTGTGGAGAGAGAAAAACACCACCTTCTACAGTCACACATTCCCCCCTGTGGATGAGAAAAACACCACCCTTCTACAGTCACACATTCCCCCTGTGGAGAGAGAAAAAACACCACCCTTCTACAGTCACACATTCCCCCCGTGGAGAGAGAAAAACACCACCCTTCTACAGTCACACCATTCCCCCTGTGAAGAGAGAAACACCACCCTTCTACAGTCACACATTCCCCTGTGGATAGAGAAAAACACCACCCTTCTACAGTCACACATTCCCCCTGTGGAGAGAGAAAAACACCACCTTCTACAGTCACGCATTTCCCCCTGTGAAGAGAGAAAAACATCACCCTTCTACAGTCACACATTCCCCCCTGTGGAGAGAGAAAAACACCACCCTTCTACAGTCACACATTCCCCCCGTGGAGAGAGAAAAACACCACCCTTCTACAGTCACACATTCCCCCTGTGAAGAGAGAAAAACATCACCCTTCTACAGTCACACATTCCCCCTGTGGAGAGAGAAAAACACCACCCTTCTACAGTCACACATTCCCCCTGTGGAGAAGAAACACCACCCTTCTACAGTCACACATTCCCCCTGTGGAGAGAGAAAAAACACCACCCTTCTACAGTCACACATTCCCCCTGTGGAGAGAAAAACACTAACCTTCTACAGTCACACATTCCCCCTGTGGAGAGAGAAAAACACCACCCTTCTACAGTCACACATTCCCCCTGTGGAGAGAAAAACACCACCCTTCTACAGTCACACATTCCCCCTGGGAGAGAGAAAAAACACCACCCTTCTACATCAACATTCCCCCTGTGGAGAGAGAAAAACACCACCCTTCTAAAGTCCCATTCCCCCTGTGGAGAGAGAAAAATCACCCTTCTAAAGTCACACATTCCCCCTGTGAGAGAAAACACCACCCTTCTACAGTCACACATTCCCCCGTGAAGAGAAAACACCACCCTTCTACAGTCACACATTCCCCCTGTGGAGAGAGAAAAACACCACCCTTCTACAGTCACACATTCCCCCCGTGGAGAGAGAAAAACACCACCCTTCTACAGTCACACATTCCCCCTGTGGAGAGAGAAAAACACCACCCTTCTACAGTCACACATTCCCCCTGTGGAGAGAGAAAAACACCACCCTTCTACAGTCACACATTCCCCCTGTGGAGAGAGAAAAAACACCACCCTTCTACAGTCACACATTCCCCCTGTGGAGAGAGAAAAACATCACCCTTCTAAAGTCACACAATTCCCCCTGTGGAGAGAGAAAAACATCACCCTTCTAAAGTCACACATTCCCCCTGTGAAGAGAGAAAACACCACCCTTCTACAGTCACACATTCCCCCTGTGGAGAGAGAAAAACACCACCCTTCTACAGTCACACATTCCCCCAGTGGAGAGAGAAAAACACCACCCTTCTACAGTCACACATTCCCCCTGTGAAGAGAGAAAAACATCACCCTTCTACAGTCACACATTCCCCCTGTGGAGAGAGAAAAAACACCACCCTTCTACAGTCACACATTCCCCCTGTGGAGAGAGAAAAACACCACCCTTCTACAGTCACACATTCCCCCTGTGGAGAGAGAAAAACATCACCCTTCTAAAGTCACACATTCCCCCTGTGGAGAGAGAAAAACACCACCCTTCTAAAGTCACACATTCCCCCTGTGGAGAGAGAAAAACATCACCCTTCTAAAGTCACACATTCCCCCTGTGGAGAGAGAAAAACATCACCCTTCTAAAGTCACACATTCCCCCTGTGGAGAGAGAAAAACACCACCCTTCTACAGTCACACATTCCCCCTGTGGAGAGAGAAAAACATCACCCTTCTAAAGTCACACATTCCCCCTGTGGAGAGAGAAAAACATCACCCTTCTAAAGTCACACATTCCCCCTGTGGAGAGAGAAAAACACCACCCTTCCACAGTCACACATTCCCCCTGTGGAGAGAGAAAAACACCACCCTTCTAAAGTCACACATTCCCCCTGTGGAGAGAGAAAAACATCACCCTTCTACAGTCACACATTCCCCCTGTGGAGAGAGAAAAACACTAACCTTCCACAGTCACACATTCCCCCTGTGGAGAGAAAAACATCACCCTTCTAAAGTCACACATTCCCCCTGTGAAGAGAGAAAAACACCACCCTTCTACAGTCACACATTCCCCCTGTGGAGAGAGAAAAACACCACCCTTCTACAGTCACACATTCCCCCCGTGGAGAGAGAAAAACACCACCCTTCTACAGTCACACATTCCCCCTGTGAAGAGAGAAAAACATCACCCTTCTACAGTCACACATTCCCCCTGTGGAGAGAAAAACACTAACCTTCTACAGTCACACATTCCCCCTGTGGAGAGAAAAACACTAACCTTCCTCAGTCACACATTCCCCCTGTGGAGAGAGAAAAACACCACCCTTCTACAGTCACACATTCCCCCCGTGGAGAGAAAAACACTAACCTTCTACAGTCACACATTCCCCCTGTGGAGAGAGAAAAACACCACCCTTCTACAGTCACACATTCCCCCTGTGGAGAGAAAAACACCACCCTTCTACAGTCACACATTCCCCCTGTGGAGAGAGAAAAACACCACCCTTCTACAGTCACACATTCCCCCTGTGGAGAGAAAAACACCACCCTTCTACAGTCACACATTCCCCCTGTGGAGAGAAAAACACCACCCTTCCACAGTCACACATTCCCCCTGTGGAGAGAAAAAAAACACCCTTCTACAGTCACACATTCCCCCTGTGGAGAGAGAAAAACACCACCCTTCTACAGTCACACATTCCCCCCGTGGAGAGAAAAACACTAACCTTCCTCAGTCACACATTCCCCCTGTGGAGAGAAAAACACTAACCTTCCACAATCACACATTCCCCCTGTGGAGAGAGAAAAACACCACCCTTCTACAGTCACACATTCCCCCTGTGGAGAGAAAAACACCACCCTTCTACAGTCACACATTCCCCCTGTGGAGAGAGAAACACTAACCTTCCACAGTCACACATTCCCCCTGTGGAGAGAAAAACACCACCCTTCTACAGTCACACATTCCCCCTGTGGAGAGAGAAAAACATCACCCTTCTACAGTCACACATTCCCCCTGTGGAGAGAGAAAAACATCACCCTTCTACAGTCACACATTCCCCCTGTGGAGAGAGAAAAACACCACCCTTCTACAGTCACACATTCCCCCTGTGGAGAGAGAAAAACATCACCCTTCTACAGTCACACATTCCCCCTGTGGAGAGAGAAAAACACCACCCTTCTACAGTCACACATTCCCCCTGTGGAGAGAGAAAAACACCACCCTTCTACAGTCACACATTCCCCCTGTGGAGAGAGAAACACTAACCTTCGACAGTCACACATTCCCCCTGTGGAGAGAAAAACACTAACCTTCCACAGTCACACATTCCCCCTGTGGAGAGAAGCAGATGTTAGAAATGTGCAGTGAACACTGAGGCAGCATTTTTTACAATAGTATTTTATTGTCACTTTATATTTATTTTAATATTGATTTGTTTTATTTATTTTTATTTTACAAATTTCTATTCTTAGTGTTTTTTCTATCTTATTTACCTTTTTTAACCATTTGTATGATCTTTAATTTACTTATCTTAAATATATTATTATTATTATTATAATTATAATTATTATTATTATTATTATTATTATTATTATATTTATTAATTCATTAAAAGACAGCACTCTTAAAGACTATGTGACCATGGTTTATGTATTTGTACTTATTATTTATCCATGTGGTTTACAACCTGTTTTTTTCTCTCCCTCTTCTTTTGAGTTTGCACTCTTGTGTTTGTTTTTTGTCTTGAATGTTTTAAAATGTTGAAAATAAATAAGGAGATAATTGAAAAAAAATAAATAGCACTCTGGGTTTAGTTGTAGTTTATTCCTATTCATTCTTTTTATTTGCCTGTCAGTCTGTCTGTCTGTCTGTCTGTCAGTCTGTCTGTCTGTCTGTCTGACTGTCTGTTTGTTCTTATTTTTACCTTTCGTATTCATTCAAGAGACAGAACATTTTGTCAGTCCCGAAACAAAATTACAAATGTCAGATTCTGACAGATAAGGAATGTAGAAAGTGCTGGAAGTGATCAGGTGATCGTTTGTTTTGGCGGAGAGAAACGGACTGTCCTGCCAATCACAGCGCTTTGTGTGAAAGATATGATTGAAAACGTATGTATTTTTAAATTCCCAAAGATCAAAGAGCAGACATCAGATAGTTTCTTTCGTCCTCTGCAGGTTATTGTCGTTATTAAAAGAGAGAAGAAATCGAAGTATACGATCACCTTTCCGGAGATACTTACTTTTGCTGCGATCCACACTCCGCTGATCAAACAGAGCACAATGACCTGAAGAGCTCCTGTCATCTGTGCAAACATTTAAAGAGATGTTAATTCACTGCACAGATGTCTGTCTACTCCAGCCATTCTCAACCCTGGGGTCCCGACCCCAATGGGGGTCGCGAGATGATTTCTGGGGGTCGCCAAATAATTTTCGAAAAATATATCTAATATTATATTACAGAATTTCAGTCAGGGAGCTGTTCTAGTTGCTTTGTGCTTCATTACTTTTTCAAAATGCATTTGAAAAAGGGGTGGGGGGGGGTCGCGGACACCAGTGCATGTTAAATTGGGGGTCGCGACTCAAAAAGGTTGAGAACCGCTGGTCTACTCCACACAAAGACACAACTCTGAAGTGAGAGGTGCAATGAAGAAGAAGGATCTTACCTTGTTGTGATGCAGTGAGGAGGTTGCAGTGGCAGTAGCAGGTTCCAGGATGTCTCAGCAGAGGGGACTCAGGCTTTAAATACCTTCCCTCTGTGCCTTGGTTCATTGATTTGAGTGACTTGAAAGCACCACGGGACACGCTGCGACGCTCATAATCATTTAATTTCTTCGCCACAGCCCTTAGTAAATATTGAACCATTTAAGAGGTAAAGAAAACTAATGATTTCTTTTGTCTGTGGCTTTAGCACCTGACAGAGGGCGGTGACACTCAAGATTCACTTCCAAGTTATGTTGGATTATCCTGTTTATCATCTCCGTCTATCCGTCTCTCCACTATCCTCTGTCTCTCTTCATCTCCCTCTATCCCTCTCTCCAACACGGTCTCAGCAGATATGTGTCTAACATGAGTCTGGTCCTGCTGGAGGTTTCTGCCTGTTAAAGGAAGTTTGTCCTTGCCACTGTAACTTGCTAAATGCTGCAAAGTGCTCTGCTCATGGTGGATTAAGATGAGATCAGACTGAGTCCTGTCTGTAAGAGGGGACTGGATCTGATCCGGTCTAGATGTTGGGTCTTTGTTAATAATAGAACATAGAGTCCGGTCTAGACCGGCTCTGTTTGGAGTCTGAGGAGAACCTTTGTTGTGATTTGGCGCTTTATAAATAAAGATTGATTGATTGATCAGAATGTATTGTGTCTTATAGTTATCCAGCGATTCCCACCCCTGATATGTGGTGTGTAGCGGGATACAGCATTGGCTGCCAGTTCTTATCCTTTACTACAGAAACTACTCAGGGGGGAATTCACTAAGAATGGATTGCGGGCGCTAATAGCACCTAGAACTGCACATAATTTCCCTGCACTATCTGCTGTCTCAAGCTCTAACACACAAAGTGTTCTAATAATATTCAAGTGCAAAAAAAGCCTACAAAGTTCTGCAGCTCTGTGCAGTTTGCTCCAGTTTTGTATTTGCATGTGACTGAGATGAGCTGGCAGCATTTCTGGAGCGGCGCTGTGCAGAGCTGTACTGTGTGCTCTCATCGTGGCAGGGGGATATCCTCACCATTTATCCTGGAGTCCATTAAAATTTCACAGTTTATCTCCAGCTTACTTCCTGGAGCAAGCTATCAAAAGGACTGAGCCTGACACCAGACTCCCACCAGATCCGTGCCTGGTCCAGCTCCACTGCGGTCTGCGTCTCTCATCCCTCAACGCACACGGAGCGCAGCACGGAGCAGGACCTCCGGACAGCTGGAGGTTTCCCCTTCTGTAATCCCTGAATCAAGGATTCTCCTCCTCCTCCTCTCCTCATCCATGTTGTCTTTCTGGTCCTCTGAAAACCTCTGACCTGTTGACTCCAGGCCTGGCTCCGCTCATCATGACTTTGGTTTGTTGTTGTAGTTAAGTGAAATACGATCTGGTGATAACACAGAGTGTTTTATTCTGAAAATTAACCGGATGTTTTCATTTTGTTTTGGTGAAACCTGACTTCCTGTCCCGCTCCATCTGCTCTGTTGAGATTGATGCGTCGTGCTCCGGCATCCGGCACAAATAGAAGCCTTGTGTGTCTGATCCAGAGGACTCAGACCTGCCAGATCAGAGACGCAGCCGGAATGCAACGGAGCGGATCCAGAGGAAGTTAACACATTGACTAGAATAGAAACCTATCAGATCTGGAGCTGTGACGGATCAGAGACGGACCGGATTTTAAATTTTAAAAGCCAAAATTCTGCAAAAACTGAGCTACTGCTGCTTCAGACTAAAACATAACGGCAAAACATTCAATGCAAACATCCCAGCTGTTTTTAAACCAATGATATGATAGGTGATGACTCTGGCCTAATAACAGAATATATATACGTATATATATGAAGTTAAAGGTGACATATCACGCTTTTTTCATCAATATATATTGGTCTAAGAGGTCCCCAAAACATGTCTTTAAAGTTTATGCTCAAAAAAACGATTTGAAATCAGATTTTGGCATGCCTGAAAAACACTCTTCTTCAGTCCTCCTCAGAACAGGCTGTTTTCCCTCTGACCACGCCCCCTCCGGAAGTGGATGTGCGTCGGCTGTCCAGCACGTTGATCTAATGTTTACATGTTGGCTGAATATACACGGCTGCTCAGAGATCACGTTACTTCAACCCTCTGAATCTGATCCAGAATCTGATCCTGACGGAGAGGCGCCTGCAGCAGGACCTTTCTGAACCATTGGTCACAGATTTAGTGTTTCTTGTTGTTTTATTTGTCAGCATGTCGACGTGTGTCTTGGTACACAGCTACCAACATGTAGCTATGTGGCTATGCTAACTAGCGCTAGCACTTATCCATGATAAATAAAAATCATCCACTAGATCTTCAAATCTGCAGACGTGGGGAGTAAAACCGACCTTTGTGTTTAGTAAGACAGCCTACAACTAGCATGCCTCCCTCCTAAGCTCCTTGTTAGCACACATGTGTGCAGGTAATGAAAAACGGAGGGGTGATTCAGTATTATTTTATACAGTCTATGGGCTGAACAAGCTCCGAGCTCTGACTCCGTGACAGACCGGATATTGTTGTTACGTAACAAAAACACGGAAGTCTGAGACGGCTCGTTTCATACACATTTACAGAAAGGTGGAGAAATCAGAACAGGGGCAGAATGGATTTTTTTCATTCTCGGGGGGTTTGTAGACATGCCAGGGAAACATATTTCAGGTAGAGAACCATTAAAAACTCCATTTTGCATGATATGTCACCTTTAACTTAAGTTGCATGAAACCGCCTCTCTGTCTGCCTCACATCGAACAGGCCCGTGTGACTGACTCCACCATGTATCTTTGTACAAAACATCGTGAAACACATCCACCCTCACTGTAAAAACAGATCCTACCTGTACCAGATAAGAGCTTCAACACAAACACTGTCTCCTCCCTGTCCTGGGAAAAGGGATTTTTGATTGTTTATCTTGGACATCCAGGTTGGCAGATAAGATAAACAAAGACAACCTGCTGCTTATCTTTTCAGAATCTCCTCCTCTGTTATGATGGCATCTTCTGTCGCTGTGCAGAATCATGTATGTATGTCTTGGGTGTGCATATGTTTCTATTAAATCTAAAACAAACACACATATTCAGACATCTCCCAGTTTACCCTCGAGCAGACACAGCTACGAGTCAAACAGCAACTTTAACCCCCATCCTAAAGATTAGGCAAACTCTGTGAGGATCCACAAACCTTTTTATTTAAAGATATACCAGCCTTTCTTCGATCTCATAAAAACCCTGCAAAGAAAACCTTCCATATCCTTGTTTACATGTTTATGTTGTTCACGTGATGTTACATCACCTCAGCAGGCATGTGCAAGGATATAATCTATATCCTTCTAAGGATATGGATTATAATAGGGATGCACCGATCCGATCCTGGTATCGGATATCGGCTAGATCGGACTCAAAAAGCTAGATCAGATATCGGTGACAAAGGGCCGATATATAGTGCCGATCCATATGACAGATCTATTCATCTCAGTTCTATGCTTTTCTGTGTTTACATCAGCAATGTGTGTCTCCTCCATCATCAGCGCCGCCCGGTGGAGCATGATGGAGGATAACTACAGAGACTCTGCAGTTTAGCTGCATGTCCACTTCTTTACTAACAACTCCGCCGGACACTCTCAACATGTGCAGTGCTAATGTTTCTAAGGATGGGAGTCACACTGAAAATATAATGTGAGCCCAGAGGAGGAAATTTACGTCAGCTGTAGCCGACTGCAAAGAAGGAAGAGACCTTCTATTAATGGATTCAAACTGTCAAAACACGGACAGGTTATTGGATTTAATTGTTCCAACAAAATCAGAAAAGCCTGAAGTTCCCAAAACATGATTCTATCCTCACATTAAGGAATAGAGATTGTTAAATCAATACCAGGCTCGGATCGGTTAGTATCGGTATTGGCAGATACCAAAGCCCAGGTATCAGTATCGGGACCTAGTGGGATCGGTGCATCCCTAGATTCTATATCCTCACCTCAGTGGGCAGATATAGAATCTATATCCTCACCTCAGTGGGCAGATATAGAATCTATATCCTCACCTCAGCAGGTAGATATAGAATCTATATCCTCACCTCAGTGGGCAGATATAGAATCTATATCCTCACCTCAGCGGGCCGATATAGATTCTATATCCTCACCTCAGCAGGTAGATATAGAATCTATATCCTCACCTCAGCAGGTAGATATAGAATCTATATCCTCACCTCAGCGGGCCGATATAGATTCTATATCCTCACCTCAGCAGGTAGATATAGAATCTATATCCTCACCTCAGCAGGTAGATATAGATTCTATATCCTTACGTCAGCAGGTAGATATAGATTCTATATCCTTACGTCAGCAGGTAGATATAGAATCTATATCCTCACCTTAGCGGGCAGATATAGAATCTATATCCTCACCTCAGCGGGCGGATATAGAATCTATATCCTCACCTCAGCGGGCGGATATAGAATCTATATCCTCACCTCAGTGGGCAGATATAGAATCTATATCCTCACCTCAGCGGGCGGATATAGAATCTATATCCTCACCTCAGCGGGCGGATATAGAATCTATATCCTCACCTCAGCAGGTAGATATAGAATCTATACCCTCACCTCAGCAGGTAGATATAGAATCTATACCCTCACCTCAGCAGGTAGATATAGAATCTATATCCTCACCTTAGCAGGCAGATATAGAATCTATATCCTCACCTCAGCGGGCGGATATAGAATCTATATCCTTACCTCAGCGGGCGGATATAGAATCTATATCCTCACCTTAGCGGGCGGATATAGAATCTATATCCTTACCTCAGCGGGCGGATATAGAATTTATATCCTCACCTTAGCGGGCGGATATAGAATCTATATCCTTACCTCAGCGGGCGGATATAGAATCTATATCCTCACCTTAGCGGGCGGATATAGAATCTATATCCTTACCTCAGCAGGTAGATATAGAATCTATATCCTCACCTCAGCAGGTAGATATAGAATCTATATCCTTACCTCAGCGGGTGGATATAGAATCTATATCCTCACCTTAGCGGGCGGATATAGAATCTGTATCCTTGCATCGACCCGCTTAGGTGAATTTCTTGTTGGATAACTGCGATCACCTCCAGGTAAGTGTGCTGCTTTCTTCTGAACAGTCCCAATATACAGTAATGTCTTTTCAAAGTCTGGATGCTCATAATGATGTGATGATTCTGGGCTAGCATCAGTAGTATCTCCTTATTGCTGAGTCCAAGTAGGAAACACAATTTGATAAGGCTGTCAGTGGGTCCATGATGCAGTGAAATGGGCAAAGGGCAGCTTGTTAACAATCTACAAATTCAAAGTGTTCTTTTAAATGTACGACTTTATAAACATGAAAATTTCAATTTGATTTCTCACAGATTTACATCTGTAGCACCGACTATATGGAGAAATGTGTATTTTCAGAGGGATGTTGAGATTTCCCCTGTTCTGAGTAGACCTTGAACTCCTCTGGTTCCTTTCTGTTTGTGTATTGGGTAGCCAGGTGTCAATTTGTTGTTCATATCAGCCAGTAAATGTCAAGTTCAGATGAATGTTGTAACCTACCGGATTCCTATAGGGGTGGGACTAAAACCTCTGCGAGCGGCAGAAGAAGCTAGAGTGACACGGGAGAGGAGAAGCGACATGTTAAGTCCAGTTTGTGAATTTATTTTACACGGTAAGTTATAGTTTGACCTAAAGTAACAACCAGAGGTTTTATGAGAGCGTGTGTTCCAGTAAATGGAAGAATAAGACGAAGTTGGAGCGAGTTTCAGTGAGGAACTTTGATAAATTAGCACATATGCTGTAGCTATGTGTCGTCTGTTGTTAGCTAACTAGCTTTCGCCTCGCTAGCCAGGAGGAGAGCGGAGGAGAACGGAGGAGAACGGAGGAGAACAGAGGAGAGCGGAGGAGAACGGAGGAGAACAGAGGAGAACAGAGGAGAACGGAGGAGAACGGAGGAGAACAGAGGAGAACGGAGGAGAACTTGCTTGTGGGAAGCACGGGTTATATTGATCAAGATGGCGCCACGGATGGCCACATCAGTACTGCGCTCTCTCTGTATGTGTCATGTTAATAACATGTCATGTTAATAACATGTCATGTTAATAACATGTATGTGTCATGTTAATAACATGTATGTGTCATGTTAATAACATGTATGTGTCATGTTAATAACATGTATGTGTCATGGTAATAACATGTATGTGTCATGTTAATAATGCCACCACAGTTAATAAGCCAGTTTATACAGACACATGTTTATTGTTGATGCAGAAACACAAACAGGAAGTGACAAAGTGTTTTTACATGTGAACATTCCTCCTCATCATCACACTAACCCTGAATCAACAAATTCAAGTCTTGAAGACAGACTTCAAATTAACACGTCATTTTACAAAGAATTCCCGACCTACACCTGGACCCTCTGTCTCCATCAGTAGTGATTACTAAGGGGGGCTGTCGGCAGTTTAAGTGTGTGTCCCATATACAGAGGCTTAAGTCTTCATCACAGCGGTCGCTGGTTCAACTCCCTGCCTCCACCACTTCCTGCATGTCTCTGCTCCCCACACTGCCCGTCCCCCTTCAGATGACGATCAATAATAAGGCAATAACCCCCCCACCAAAAAAAGAATAGATTAAGTAACACGCAATAAAAATAATCAATTAGTAATTATTCATCAATAACCAGAGTTATAAAACAACAACATCAATTATAGATAAATAAATCACAAAAACTCTGATCTCTAACACCAAACACACATTACTAGATATACATATATATATATATATACACATCAACATTTATATATGTGTTTACATATATATATACACACACATATATGTTTGTATGGGAGAACACACACAGACACATTTTTAATATGTATACACAATTTATCAATACAGTGTGTGTGTGTGTGTGTGTGTGTGTGTGTGTGTGTGTGTGTGTGTGTGTGTTTGTGTGTGTGTGTGTGTGTGTTTGTTCTCCCTTGCTGAAGAGCAAACAGCAGAAGAAGAAGTTGACCCAGTTCTGTGTCTCTTCGGGGAATTGAACCGTGGTTGCTGCCTTGCTCCTGAGACGCTCAGCTGATCATGAATCTTTAACCGGCAGCTGAAACATTCAGCAGCTGAGTCTGAAATACCTCCAGCAGACTGTCAGCCTCCGAAGCTTAGCCCCACTCATCTGAAGTGCTATTCATAGCTGTAAGCCCCGCCCCCCGCCCATATAATGATTGAAACCCGTCCCTGCTGGTATTATTCACACCAAACAGAAAGAGAGCTTGGTTTATTCTTTGGCTCTTCGCTCTCAGGGCATTCTGGGATATGCAGTTTCTGCAGCATTGTCTGTCTCAGTAATCGTCACATCAATATTAAAATACCTTTATAAATAAACATGAACACCAAATCATCCAATTATATCTGTGGCTTCAAAATCTTAGTAATGCATCTGACAAGCAGACAAAACAGAGTGATGTCTTCAGCTCTGCAGGGTTTGTTCTTCAGTTTGTCCTGACCAGAACTCAGAGGAGGCTAAAGCTGACCGGAGAAGCCTTAAACAGCAATCTACCCGCAGTCCACTCAGCAGAACACCAACCCTCCGTCCCATCCATGACCGTACACTCATCTGGAGCAACTCGTTGATCATCTGGAGCAACTCGTTGATCATCTGGAGCAACTCGTTGATCATCTGGAGCAACTCGATGACCATCTGGAGCAACTCGTTGACCATCTGGGGCAACTCGTTGATCATATGGGGCAACTTGTTGATCATCTGGGGCAACTCGATGACCATCTGGAGCAACTCGTTGACCATCTGGGGCAACTTGTTGAGTGTTTATTCCATCAGGGAAGTGTTTTGTCCATCAGGGAAGTGTTTTGACCATCAGGGAAGTGTTTTGACCATCAGGGAAGTGTTTTGTCCATCAGGGAAGTGTTTTGACCATCAGGGAAGTGTTTTGACCATCAGGGCAGTGTTTATTCCATCAGGGAAGTGTTTTGTCCACCAGGGAAGTGTTTTGTCCACCAGGGAAGTGTTTTGTCCATCAGGGAAGCGTCTTGTCCATCAGGGGAAGGGTTTTGACCATCAGGGGAAGCGTTTTGACCACCACAGGAAGTGTTTTGTCCATCAGGGAAGTGTTTTGTCCATCAGGGAAGTGTTTATTCCATCAGGGAAGTGTTTTGACCATCAGGGAAGTGTTTATTCCATCAGGGAAGCGTTTTGACCATCAGGGGAAGCGTTTTGACCATCAGGGAAGTGTTTATTCCATCAGGGAAGTGTTTTGACCATCAGGGAAGTGTTTTGTCCATCAGGGAAGTGTTTATTCCATCAGGGAAGTGTTTTGACCATCAGGGAAGTGTTTTGTCCATCAGGGAAGTGTTTATTCCATCAGGGAAGTGTTTTGACCATCAGGGAAGTGTTTATTCCATCAGGGAAGCGTTTTGACCATCAGGGGAAGCGTTTTGACCATCACGGGAAGGGATTTGACCAAGCGCTCCGTCCATCTGAAGAAATGTGTGAATAATTTGCCGGAGACACTTTTTATCACAGTCCACCTGACAGATGTGAACTAACTTACAGGAGCAACTTGTTTCTGAATGTTTAGAAACATAAAATGAAAACAGCGTTTTAAAAAAACTGGAATATCTTAACTGCAGTCTGTAGTTGAAGTACCTGAATACTTGGAGTTTCACTGTGATCTGTCCGGTACCATCTTCGCCTCTCCATTCTGTTTCTCATTTGGTGAATTCTGGGACATCTTGGCAGCTTGGACAACAGCCTGCAACACAGCAAGTGTTAGGCAACTGTCAGGTAACACAGCAACTTGCAGGAAACAGCAACTATTAGAGGACAGACCTTGAAGCTCTTCTTCCTTTTCTGGACGTTCTGCTCAGGGTGGAAGATGATAACGTAAACCTTTGGAATATAAAGCATCCCGAGAGAGACGAAGGCGCTGAGCGACATGGAGACCGTCAGAGTTGCTGTCTGGATAAACATCTGAGCGACAAAGAAAGAACTTTCTGAAGTCAAAAAGTCGCTAACCCCAACCAAGTGAACCACCTCCCAAAAGTCCCTACACCCAACCAAGTCAACCACCTCCCAAAAGTCCCTACACCCAACCAAGTCAACCACCTCCCAAAAGTACCTAACCCCAACCAAGTGAACCACCTCCCAATGGTCCCTAACCCTAACCAAGTGAACCGCCTCCCAAAAGTCCCTAACCCTAACCAAGTGAACCGCCTCCCAAAAGTCCCTAACCCTAACCAAGTGAACCACCTCCCAAAAGTCCCTAACCCCAACCAAGTGAACCACCTCCCAATGGTACCTAACCCTAACCAAGTGAACCACCTCCCAATGGTCCCTAACCGTAACCAAGTCAACCACCTCCCAAAAGTCCCTAAACCCAACCAAGTGAACTACCTCCCAATGGCCCCTAACCCCAACCAAGTAAACCACCTCCCAAAAGTCCCTAACCCCAACCAAGTGAACCATCTCCCAAAAGTCCCAAACCAAGTGAACCACCTCCCAAAAGTCCCTAACCAAGTGAACCACCTCCCTAAAGTCCCTAACCGAGTGAACCACATCCAAAAGTACCTAACCAAGTGAACCACCTCCCAAAAGTCCCTAACCCCGACCAAGTGAACCACCTCCCAAAAGTACCTAACCCCGACCAAGTGAACCATCTCCCAATGGTCCCTAACCGTAACCAAGTGAACCACCTCTCAATGGTCCCTAACCGTAACCAAGTGAACCACCTCTCAATGGTCCCTAACCGTAACCAAGTCAACCACCTCCCAATGGTCCCTAACCGTAACCAAGTGAACCACCTCCCAAAAGTACCTAACCCCAAACCAAGTCAACCACCTCCCAAAAGTACCTAACCCCAACCAAGTGAACCACCTTCCAATGGTCCCTAACCCTAACCAAGTGAACCACCTCTCAATGGTCCCTAACCCTAACCAAGTCAACCACCTCCCAATGGACCCTAACCGTAACCAAGTCAACCACCTCCCAAAAGTCCCTAACCCCAACCAAGAGAACCATCTCCCAAAAGTCCCTAAACCCAAACAAGTGAACTACCTCCCAATGGTGCCTAACCCCAACCAAGTAAACCACCTCCCAAAAGTCCCTAACCCCAACCAAGTGAACCATCTCCCAAAAGTCCCAAACCAAGTGAACCACCTCCCAAAAGTCCCTAACCAAGTGAACCACCTCCCAAAAGTCCCTAACCAAGTGAACCACCTCCCAAAAGTCCCTAACCCCAACCAAGTGAACCACCTCCCAATAGTACCTAACCCCGACTAAGTGAACCATCTCCCAAAAGTCCCTAACCCCAACCAAGTGAACCACCTCCCAATAGTACCTAACCCCGACCAAGTGAACCATCTCCCAAAAGTCCCTAACCCCAACCAAGTGAACCATCTCCCAAAAGCCCCTAACCCCAACCAAGTGCACCATCTCCCAAAAGTCCCTAACCCAAACCAAGTGCACCATCTCCCAAAAGTCCCTAACCCCAACCAAGTGAACCATCTCCCAAAAGTAACTAACCAAGTGAACCACCTCCAAAAAGTACCTAAACAAGTGAACCACCTCCAAAAAGTACCTAAACAAGTGAACCACCTCCCAAAAGTACCTAACCAAGTGAACCACCTCCCAAAAGTCCCTAACCCCGACCAAGTAAACCATCTCCCAAAAGTAACTAACCCTAACCAAGTGAACCATCTCCCAAAAGTCCCTAACCCCAACCAAGTGCACCATCTCCCAAAAGTCCCTAACCCAAACCAAGTGCACCATCTCCCAAAAGTCCCTAACCTCAACCAAGTGCACCACCTCCCAAAAGTCCCTAACCCCAACCAAGTGAAGCACCTCCCAATGGTCCCTAACCCTAACCAAGTCAACCACCTCCCCAAAGTCCCTAACCCCAACCAAGTGAACCATCTCCCAAAAGTAACTAACCAAGTGAACCACCTCCAAAAAGTACCTAACCCCGACCAAGTGAACCATCTCCCAAAAGTAACTAACCCTAACCAAGTGAACCATCTCCCAAAAGTAACTAACCCTAACCAAGTGAACCATCTCCCAAAAGTCCCTAACCCCAACCAAGTGCACCATCTCCCAAAAGTCCCTAACCCCAACCAAGTGCACCATCTCCCAAAAGTCCCTTACCCTAACAGAATGAACCATCTCCCAAAAGTCCCTAACCGTAACCAAGTGAACCACCTCCCAAAAGTCCCTAACCCCAACCAAGTGCACCACCTCCCAAAAGTCCCTAACCGTAACCAAGTGCACCACCTCCCAAAAGTCCCTAACCCCAACCAAGTGAACCATCTCCCAAAAGTAACTAACCCCAACCAAGTGAACCATCTCCCAAAAGTCCCTAACCCCAACCAAGGGAACCATCTCCCAAAAGTCCCTAACCCCAACCAAGTGCACCATTTCCCAAAAGTCCCTTACCCTAACCAAGTGAACCACCTCCCAAAAGTCCCTAACCCCAACCAAGTGAACCACCTCCCAAAAGTCCCTAACCATAACCAAGTGCACCACCTCCCAAAAGTCCCTAACCCCAACCATGTGAACCATCTCCCAAAAGTAACTAACCCCAACCAAGGGAACCATCTCCCAAAAGTCCCTAACCCCAACCAAGTGCACCATCTCCCAAAAGTCCCTAACCCCAACCAAGTGCACCATTTCCCAAAAGTCCCTTACCCTAACCAAGTGAACCACCTCCCAAAAGTCCCTAACCATAACCAAGTGAACCGCCTCCCAATGGTGCCTAACCCTAACCCGACTCCCAAACGGAACGTAGACCACAACAATCTGTGTTCTGGTTCTAATTTTACTGGGTTCTTAAATTGGACCAGGCTCTGGTGCTGTTTCTGGTTCTGAAAACACTGAAGGGGTTTTGCAGGGTGAGGGGTGGAGGAGGAAGCAACAGGTTTTGTGAGTTATTGATTCCTCAGAGGTAAATGGTTAAATGATGTCCTGTATTTATAATCTGTTTAATCCAGCTGTTCCACTTTGGGTCTAATTCTGCTCAGACTGACCTCAGAGTCCCTGAACTCACTCTGAACCACAGACACACATTCACTCCTGATGATGATGAATAACCTGCCTGCTCATGCTCCATCACTTAGCCCTGCTATTAAGGTCTTGATGGACCACGGTCAGCTGGTTTCTTTTGTTCAGGTTTTTGGAATCCATAACCGGGGTTCACAAAGTCAACATGAACAAGAAATGAACCAGGTTATAAACCAGATTCAACCACAACCCTGTCCTGGATTTAGACTGTCTTTGTTTAAGATTGCCCTGGTTTTAGTCCATCCTGGTTTTGGTTGGTACCTTTTCTGTGGACTGGGCGGTACCAAAGAAGATGGGTACAAAGGCGAGCCAGATGATGCAGGTGGTGTACATTGTGAAACCGATCGGCTTGGCCTCATTGAACGTCTCTGGAACACCCCGACTCTTCACGGCGTACACTGTACAGGTTACCTAGCAACAAGAATGATTAGGGTTATGGGACACAGAACCTCCCAGAACAACCGTTCATCGCTGTTATAGAACACTGTGACATCACAGAGTTCTAACCAATCAGAAACCAAACAAAGACACAAATCAGCTGCTGAAACATCAAGATGATGATTCTGGATCAATACTGGATTAATACTGGATCAATACTGGATTAATACTGGATTAATACTGGATCAATACTGGATCAATACTGGATCAATACTGGATCAATACTGGGTCAATACTGGATTAATACTGGATTAATACTGGATCAATACTGGATTAATACTGGATTAATACTGGATCAATACTGGATTTATACTGGATTAATACTGGATTAATACTGGATCAATACTGGATCAATACTGGATCAATACTGGATTAATACTGGATCCATACTGGATCAAAACTGGATTAATACTGGATCCATACTGGATTAATACTGGATCAATACTGGATCAATACTGGATCAATACTGGATTAATACTGGATTAATACTGGATCAATACTGGATCAAAACTGGATTAATACTGGATCAATACTGGATCAATACTGGATTAATACTGGATCAATACTGGATCAAAACTGGATTAATACTGGATCCATACTGGATTAATACTGGATTAATACTGGATCAATACTGGATCAATACTGGATCAATACTGGATAAATACTGGATTAATACTGGATCAATACTGGATCAATACTGGATCAATACTGGATCAAAACTGGATTAATACTGGATTAATACTGGATTAATACTGGATCATTAGTGGATCAATACTGGATCAATACTGGATCGGTCGGTCACCATTAGCACGATGCTGTAGCTCAGGCAGCCGATGATCGACAGGTCTGACATGTCACACTTCAGGATCCCGCGGGCCAGGTCAGGGTTAGGAGGGCGGAGCTCCTCGTAGTCGATGATGGTGTGAGGAGGGACCACAGCGAACCACACAAACACCCCCAGGACCTAAAACAACCAACCCCCCCACACACATACACACACACACAAACACACACACACACACACCACACACGCACAGGACATAAAATCTGAAAAGTGACGGGATGGAGAAACAGCAGGTGGTTAAAAAACTGAGTGCTCACCTGGACTGAGCTGAGGATGAAGGTGATGATGAGCTGGGAGGTGGGGCTAATGAATTTGGGCGGAGTCACAGACCTCTTGCCCTGCTCAAAGATCCGGTAGATCCGATTGGTTTTGGTGAGCATGGCAGAGTAAGTGATCGCCATGCCGAGGCCCAGCAGGAGGCGCCGCAGCGCACACACTAACACACCTGGCTCAGCGATCATCAGGAACGTGATCAGGTAGATCAGAAAGATACCTGAAGCCAGACAGACAGGTGATGTCACCTTCACTGCTGATGACATCTTCAGGAAGTTTAAGAAAAATAAATTCTTCAAAATAAATCTTCAACTATTAAAAGACGCAATATAAAGTGCAAATAAAACAGAATCATTTGCAAATATTTAAAGTTTATATTTAACAGAAAATCAACCAAAGACAACATCGAGTAAACGATAAACAGGAAACACTTCAAAATAAAGGTCACACCACAGGAAACACTTCAAAATAAAGGTCATACCACAATCCAGAGAGGCTACAACAGGAAACACTTCAAAATAAAGGTCACACCACAATCCAGAGAGGCTACAACAGGAAACACTTCAAAATAAAGGTCACACCACAGGAAACACTTCAAAATAAAGGTCACACCACAGGAAACACTTCAAAATAAAGTCACACCACACTCTGGAGAGGCTACAACAGGAAACACTTCAAAATAAAGGTCACACCACAATCCAGAGAGGCTACAACAGGAAACACTTCAAAATAAAGGTCACACCACAGGAAACACTTCAAAATAAAGGTAACACCACAAGAAACACTTCAAAATAAAGGTCATACCACAATCCAGAGAGGCTACAACAGGAAACACTTCAAAATAAAGGTCACACCACAGGAAACACTTCAAAATAAAGGTCACACCACAGGAAACACTTCAAAATAAAGGTCACACCACAATCCAGAGAGGCTACAACAGGAAACACTTCAAAATAAAGGTTGCACCACAGGAAACACTTGAAAATAAAGGTCACACCACAGGAAACACTTCAAAATAAAGGTTGCACCACACTCCAGAGAGGCTACAACAGCCTCTTACCTCTTACAATCTTATCTCACCTGTTAGAATCTTATCTCACCTTTCACAATCTTATCTCACCTGTCAGAATCTTATCTCACCTGTCAGAATCTTATCTCACCTGTCAGAATCTTACCTCACCTGTTAGAATCTTATCTCACCTGTCAGGAGGACGTAACTAAGCTCTCTCCCAGAAGCCCTGACGATAGGTGTCTCATTGAAACGCATAAAGGTGATCATCACAGCGCTGGTTGCTAGGATACCAAGCATGGCAATGGAGGCAGGCACGAGGGCCCAGGGAGAGTTCCACTCCAGTTTGATGATTGGAGTTGGACGGCAGGTGGTTCTGTTGGGGGCGGGGCGCATGTCTGACGGACAAGTCTCACAGTTAAACTCGTCTACCTGGAACTGATACCCGTCACAGAGCTGCAGACAGGAAGAGAGACAGATGATGATGATGATGATGATGATGATGGTGGTGATGATGATGATGATGATGATGGTGATGGTGATGATGATCGTACCTCACAGTGCCAGCAGCAGGAGACCCCCTTCACCATCTTCTTCCTCTCCCCTGGGTTACATGGAAAACTACAAACTGACTCCGGAACAGATTTCCCCCCTCCAGACCACTGCATCTCCTCCAACTGACAGAGAGACAGACAGGTGGACAGGTGGACAGACAGACAGACAGACAGACAGACAGACAGACAGACAGACAGACAGACAGACAGACAGACAGGCAGGCAGACAGACAGACAGACAGACAGACAGACAGACAGACAGACAGACAGACAGACAGACAGACAGTCAGGTGTTGAAAGAGGGAATGAGAGAGAGAGAGAGACAGGTGATGACAGAGGGAGAGAGAGACACGAACAACAAACATAAAGTGGCAAAAATCAAGAAAACCACAGCCTGTCTTTCTCTCACGTTGAGTCTCAGGTTATTGGTCCACTGGCCAATCACATGATACCCAGGATGGCTGTGATTGGTCAGCTGAAACTGGAAGATGTCATAACGACCTGGAGCGTCTCCGTCCTCATTGAACATAACAGTTGTCCCAGCACTGCCTGCAAAGAGACAGACAGGTTATACTCAGAGAGACAGACATGTTATACTCAGAGAGACAGACAGGTTATACTTAGAGAGACAGACAGGTTGTACTCAGAGAAACAGACAGGTTATACTCAGAGAGACAGACAGGTTGTACTTAGAGAGACAGACAGGTTGTACTCAGAGAAACAGACAGGTTATACTCAGAGAGACAGACAGGTTGTACTCAGAGAGACAGACAGGTTATACTTAGAGAGACAGACAGGTTATACTCAGAGAGACAGACAGGTTATACTTACAGAGACAGACAGGTTATACTCAGAGAGACAGACAGGTTATACTCAGAGAGACAGAGAGGTTATACTTACAGAGACAGACATGTTAGAGAGACAGACAGGTTGACAGACAGACAGACAGACATGTTGTCAGACAGACAGGTTGTCAGACAGACAGGTTGTCAGACAGACAGACAGACAGACAGACAGATAGCTTGTAAGACAGACAGGTTGTCCAACAGTCAGACAGACATGTTGTCAGACAGACAGGTTGTCAGACAGACAGGTTGTCAGACAGACAGACAGACAGACAGACAGACAGACAGACAGGTTGTCAGACAAACAGGATGGTGGCGTGCAGAGCGCTCTCAGACTCTCAGGCTGCTGCAGCTTCTCGTCTTTATAAAATATAGATCTGGTGAAACAGGAAGAAGAAGCTGCAGCTGCTGTGAGACAGACAGGTTGTCAGACAGACAGGTTGTCAGACAGACAGGTTGTCAGACAGACAGGTTGTCAGACAAACCGGCTGCTGCAGCTTCTCGTCTTTATAAAATATAGATCTGGTGAAACAGGAAGAAGAAGCTGCAGCTGCTGTTCTGAGATTCTCTCTGATGACTAAAGGCTGAACCAAAGCTCAGGTCACCAAAGTCTGCGACACAGAACTCCACACTCTACATGTTTCTGTAGTTACAGATCACAGAGTGCGCTCTGAAGAGTTTTTGTCTCACCGTTGAAGTTGACCGCTCTGATGTAGCCCAGCAGCAGACGTCCCTCCACAGGGTCCATGTCGCTGCAGACTCCGGTGCTACTGGGACAAAGGTCCTGCTGCATGCTGTGCAGCGCATTCGCCACAGCGTACACCGCGTCAATCACAAACTGAACCTTCCCTTCCTGCTCGTATGCCGAGTCCTGACCTATCCGCTCCTTACCTGCAAGACCCCAGATCACATGACACACCAGATCACATGACACACCAGATCACATGACACACCAGACCACATGACACACCAGATCACATGACACACCAGACCACATGACACACCAGACCACATGACACACCAGATCACATGACACACCAGATCACATGACACACCAGACCACATGACACACCAGATCACATGACACACCAGATCACATGACACACCAGATCACATGACACACCAGATCACATGACACACCAGACCACATGACACACCAGATCACATGACACACCAGATCACATGACACACCAGACCACATGACACACCAGATCACATGACACACCAGACCACATGACACACCAGATCACATTACACACCAGACCACATGACACACCAGATCACATGACACACCAGATCACATGACACATCAGATCACATGACACACCAGACCACATGACATACCAGATCACATGACACATCAGATCACATGACACACCAGACCACATGACACACCAGACCACATGACACACCAGACCACATGACACACCAGACCACATGACACACCAGATCACATGACATACCAGATCACATGACACACCAGACCACATGACACACCAGATCACATGACACACCAGATCACATGACACACCAGATCACATGACACACCAGATCACATGACACACCAGACCACATGACACACCAGATCACATGACACACCAGATCACATTACACACCAGATCACATGACACACCAGATCACATGACACACCAGATCACATTACACACCAGACCACATGACACACCAGATCACATGACACACCAGATCACATGACACACCAGATCACATTACACACCAGACCACATGACACACCAGATCACATTACACACCAGACCACATGACACACCAGATCACATGACACACCAGATCACATGACACCCCAGATCACATGACACCAGATCACATGACACACCAGACCACATGACACCCCAGATCACATGACACACCAGACCACATGACACACCAGATCACATGACACACCAGATCACATGACACACCAGATCACATGACACACCAGATCACATTACACACCAGACCACATGACACACCAGATCACATGACACACCAGATCACATGACACACCAGATCACATGACACACCAGACCACATGACACACCAGATCACATGACACACCAGATCACATGACACACCAGACCACATGACACACCAGATCACATGACACCCCAGATCACATGACACCAGATCACATGACGTGGTGGATTGATTGGTGCCTCATCAGGTGTGGTCGTACCTGTACACTTCTTCTTGTCAGGGTCCAGTTTGATTCCAGGTCTGGTCAGTTTGCACCTGAAGTCATCCTCCCAGAACTCATTAAACCAGATGTTCCTCCGATTGTTCTCCAGAGAACGAGACGTGAAGTACTGATCGAAGCCTGGACAACACACACAAAGGTAAACACACACACACACACACACACACATACTCACACACAGAGGTAAACACACACACACACATACTCACACACAGAGGTAAACACACCCACACACACACATACTCACACACAGAGGTAAACACACACACATACTCACACACAGAGGTAAACACACACACACACACACATACTCACACACAGAGGTAAACACACACACATACTCACACACAGAGGTAAACACACACACACACACACATACTCACACACAGAGGTAAACACACACACACATACTCACACACAGAGGTAAACACACACACATACTCACACACAGAGGTAAACACACACACACACACTCATACTCACACACAGAGGTAAGCACACATACTCACACACAGAGGTTAACACACACACACACACTAATACTCACACACAGAGGTAAACACACACACACACACATACTCACACACAGAGGTAAACACACACACACACATACTCACACACAGAGGTAAACACACACACACATACTCACACACAGAGGTAAACACACACACATACTCACACACAGAGGTAAACACACACACACACACTCACACACAGAGGTAAACACACACACATACTCACACACAGAGGTAAACACACCCACACACACACATACTCACACACAGAGGTAAACACACACACACACACATACTCACACACAGAGGTAAACACACCCACACACACACATACTCACACACAGAGGTAAACACACACACACATACTCACACACAGAGGTAAACACACACACATATTCACACACAGAGGTAAACACACACACACACACACTCATACTCACACACAGAGGTAAACACACACACACACACACATACTCACACACAGAGGTAAACACACACACACACATACTCACACACAGAGCTAAACGCACAAACACACACACACTCACTCAGTTCAGGTGTGTGTATGTATTTACCGTCTATGGATGCTCGCTTGGGCAGGATGGTGACGGCGCCCTCTGCGACGTCTTCCAGCTCTGCGATTGGAGAACTCTTCGCTCCCCAGCTGTCTGACCCCACAAACAGGAAGTGACCTGTCAGGTTAGCACGCTTCGCTGCCTCAAGGACACACCTACCAGGGGAAAGGGAGGAGTCATGTGACCCTGGGGTAGACTGGTGCCATGATGTGCCAGTGTGGGCGGGGTCAGTTTGTTCTTACTTGATGTCGTCCTCGTTGGCAAAGATGATGACCACACGAGCGTTACTCGTCTCCATCAGACGTCTGATGATTTTATCGAACTCCCCGTCTGTTGGCTCACGAGGAATCTTGACTGACTGAGCGATACACACACCCCCTGAGAGACAGACAGGTCAGAGTGACAGACAAACAAATCATTGATCTAACTGCGATGTGAGGATGTATATATATATATATATATATATATATATATATATATATATATATATATATATATATATATGTATATATATATATATATATATACATATATATATATACAAGCTAAGTATCCAAGCTAAGTATCCATGCTTGGTGTCCATGCTTGGTGTCAATGTAAATATAAACATTCTGTAAATATAAACTCTGTAAATATAAGCACACAGTAAATATAAACTCTGTAAATATAAACACTGTAAATATAAACACAATATAAATATAATCTGTAAATATAAACTCTGTAAATATAAGCACACTGTAAATATAAACTCTGTAAATACAAACACACTATAAATATAATCTGTAAATATAAACTCTGTAAATATAAACTGTAAATATAAACACTGTAAATATAAACACTGTAAATATAAACACACTTTGAATATAAACACACTGTAAATATAAACACTCTTTGAATATAAACACTATAAATATAAACTCTGTAAATATAAACACACTGTAAATATGAACACACTGTAAATATAAACACAGTAAATATAAACACAGTAAATATAAACACACTGTAAGTATAAACATTCTGTAAATATAAACTCTGTAAATATAAACACACTGTCAATATAAACACACAGTAAATATAAACAATGTAAATATAAACACATTGTAAATATAAACTGTAAATATAAACTCTGTAAATATAAACTGTTAATATAAACACTGTAAGTATAAACATTCTGTAAATATAAACTCTGTAAATATAAACACACTGTAAATATAAACACTGTAAATTTAAACACAGTAAATATAAACACACTGTAAATATAAACACTAAATATAAACTCTGTAAATATAAACACACTTTGAATATAAACACACTGTAAATATAAACACACTGTAAATATAAACACACTGTAAATAAAAACACACTGTAAATAAAAACACACTGTAAATATAAACACACTTTGAATATAAACACACTGTAAATAAAAACACACTGTAAATATAAACACACTTTGAATATAAACACACTGTAAATATAAACACACTGTAAATATAAACACACTGTAAATAAAAACACACTGTAAATATAAACACACTTTGAATATAAACACACTTTGAATATAAACACACTGTAAATATAAACACAGTAAATATAAACACAGTAAATATAAACACACTGTAAGTATAAACATTCTGTAAATATAAACTCTGTAAATATAAACACACTGTCAATATAAACACACAGTAAATATAAACACTAAATATAAACTCTGTAAATATAAACACACTTTGAATATAAACACACTGTAAATATAAACACACTGTAAATATAAACACACTGTAAATAAAAACACACTGTAAATAAAAACACACTGTAAATATAAACACACTTTGAATATAAACACACTGTAAATAAAAACACACTGTAAATATAAACACACTTTGAATATAAACACACTGTAAATATAAGCACACAGTAAATATAAACTCTGTAAATATAAACACTGTAAATATAAACACAATATAAATATAATCTGTAAATATAAACTCTGTAAATATAAGCACACTGTAAATATAAACTCTGTAAATACAAACACACTATAAATATAATCTGTAAATATAAACTCTGTAAATATAAACTGTAAATATAAACACTGTAAATATAAACACTGTAAATATAAACACACTTTGAATATAAACACACTGTAAATATAAACACTCTTTGAATATAAACACTATAAATATAAACTCTGTAAATATAAACACACTGTAAATATGAACACACTGTAAATATAAACACAGTAAATATAAACACAGTAAATATAAACACACTGTAAGTATAAACATTCTGTAAATATAAACTCTGTAAATATAAACACACTGTCAATATAAACACACAGTAAATATAAACAATGTAAATATAAACACATTGTAAATATAAACTGTAAATATAAACTCTGTAAATATAAACTGTTAATATAAACACTGTAAGTATAAACATTCTGTAAATATAAACTCTGTAAATATAAACACACTGTAAATATAAACACTGTAAATTTAAACACAGTAAATATAAACACACTGTAAATATAAACACTAAATATAAACTCTGTAAATATAAACACACTTTGAATATAAACACACTGTAAATATAAACACACTGTAAATATAAACACACTGTAAATAAAAACACACTGTAAATAAAAACACACTGTAAATATAAACACACTTTGAATATAAACACACTGTAAATAAAAACACACTGTAAATATAAACACACTTTGAATATAAACACACTGTAAATAAAAACACACTGTAAATATAAACACACTGTAAATAAAAACACACTGTAAATATAAACACACTTTGAATATAAACACACTTTGAATATAAACACACTGTAAATAAAAACACACTGTAAATATAAACACACTGTAAATAAAAACACACTGTAAATATAAACACACTTTGAATATAAACACACTGTAAATATAAACACACTTTGAATATAAACACACTGTAAATATAAACACACTGTAAATATAAACACACTGTAAATATAAACACACTGTAAATATAAACACACTTTGAATATAAACACACTGTGAATATAAACACACTGTAAATATAAACACACTTTGAATATAAACACACTGTAAATATAAACACACTGTAAATATAAACACACTTTGAATATAAACACACTGTAAATATAAACACACTGTAAATATAAACACACTTTGAATATAAACACACTGTAAATATAAACACACTTTGAATATAAACACACTGTAAATATAAACACAGTAATACTCAATATAAAATTAAAATGATATAAACCACCAGACACTTTTAAAATGTGTCACACATAGTCCGGACTCTGATGGACTGGGTTTTTAATATTTCTCTGTCACTGCAGGTTAATTTGTGGTCTCTGTAGATAACAGGAGAGTTCACTCTAAATCGTAGATGGCCTTATATTTCTATATCTCTTTTCTTTCTGATCACACCACTCATCACATTCACACACATTCACACACATTCACACACATTCACACACATTCACACACATTCACACACATTCACACACATTCACACACATTCACACACCGCTGAACAACAGAGGGAGTTATTTGGGGTTCAGTGTCTTGCTCAAGGACACTTCGGCATGAGAATGCCAGAGCTGGAATCGAACCACCAACCTTCTAATTGATAGAGGACTGACTCGACCCACTGATCCACAGCCGCCTCTACACTTGCTTTGCGTGGAGAGAGGATGAAGGTTCCTCTTGTTGTGAATTGAAGCTCTACCAAAAAATGATCACATGATCTGAACATGAAGGTGTGAATGCTGACCTTCAGCGAGGACACAGATGAGACTGAATGATTCAATCAGGATAAAGAAGTTGTTATGAGGACAAGATCAAACGCACCGGCCTCTCTGGAGATCTGCATGAAGGCGTTGACGCCACTCTCGCCGTAGTTGCCCTCTGACGCCAGCGTGGACACGTAGTTCCATCCCAGCGCCTTCACGATGTCCAGCATGGTCTGAGCCTGGTACGAGTCCGGAGGGACCACCCGTGAGAAAAAGTCGTATCGATTATTATCGCTGAGCTCTGGAGCTGTGGAGGCGTAGCTCACCTGAGGGATCTGACACAACATTTATAATCAATAATTATTAATCAATAATTATTAATCAATAATAATTAATCAATAATAATTAATCAATAATTAATCAATAATCAATAATTCTGATTGTTATTCACCAACATGTGTTCTCTGTGATCCCTGACGGTAGAACAGCAGAGTTACGGATCAGACTAACACAAATACCTGTCCTTCAGTCAGGACTCAGGGTCAAACTAAACACATGAACATACTGGTCCAACTGGAAACACACACGCACACACACACACACACACACTCACTCATTCACTAACACACAATAACTCACACACACACACACACACACACACACACACACACACACACACACACACACACACACACACTCACACAAACAAACACACACTCACTCACAAACACACACACAAACAAACACACTCACACACACACAGTGACACAAACAAACACACACTCACTCACAAACACACACACAAACAAACACACTCACACACACACAGTGACACAAACAAACACACACTCACACACACACAAACACACAGTGGATTAGTGTGGTGTAACAGCCAGAGCTGAATGTGTGTCAGTGCTTCAATAACAATCACATTAATACATAATTGTGTGTGTGTGTGTGTGTGTGTGTGTGTGTGTGTGTGTGTGTGTGTGTGTGTGTGTGTGTGTGTGTGTGTGTGCAGTTTACTGAACCTAACATCATCCTCATCACATGAATGAGTCTGGTCCTGCTGGAGGTTTCTGCCTGTTAAATGCTGTAAAGTGCTCTGCTCATGGTGGATTAAGATGAGACCAGACTGAGTCCTGTCTATAAGATGGGACTGGATCTGATCCGGTCTTGATGTTGGGTCTTTGTTAATAATAGAATAGAGTCCGGTCTAGACCGGCTCTGTTTGGAGAGAGTCTGAGGAGAGTTTGTTGTGATTATATAAATAAAGATTGATTTATCATGTTACCTGTGTATCACCTGTGTTCTACCTGTGTACTACCTGTGTATCACCTGTGTATCAACTGTGTACTACCTGTGTACTACCTGTGTATCACCTGTGTTCTACCTGTGTACTACCTGTGGATCACCTGTGTATCACCTGTGTAACACCTGTGTACTACCTGTGTAGTACCTGTGTACTACCTGTGTATCACCTGTGTTCTACCTGTGTACTACCTGTGGATCACCTGTGTATCACCTGTGTAACACCTGTGTACTACCTGTGTAGTACCTGTGTACTACCTGTGTATCACCTGTGTATCACCTGCGTACTACCTGTGTATCACCTGTGTACTACCTGTGTATCACCCGTGTACTACCTGTGTAGTACCTGTGTACTACCTGTGTATCACCTGTGTTCTACCTGTGTATCACCTGTGTACTACCTGTGTATCACCTGTGTTCTACCTGTGTATCACCTGTGTATCACCTGTGTTCTACCTGTGTACTACCTGTGTTCTACCTGTGTACTACCTGTGTATCACCTGTGTACTACCTGTGTATCACCTGTGTTCTACCTGTGTACTACCTGTGTATTACCTGTGTACTACCTGTGTATCACCTGTGTACTACCTGTGTATCACCTGTGTACTACCTGTGTATCACCTGTGTATCACCTGTGTATCACCTGTGTTCTACCTGTGTACTACCTGTGTATCACCTGTGTATCACCTGTGTACTACCTGTGTATCACATGTGTATCACCTGTGTATCACCTGTGTACTACCTGTGTATCACCTGTGTATCACCTGTGTTCTACCTGTGTACTACCTGTGTATCACCTGTGTATCACCTGTGTACTACCTGTGTATCACTTGTGTTCTACCTGTGTATCACCTGTGTATCACCTGTGTACTACCTGTGTATCACCTGTGTATCACCTGTGTATCACCTGTGTACTACCTGTGTATCACATGTGTACTACCTGTGTATCACCTGTGTATCACCTGTGTTCCACCTGTGTATCACCTGTGTACTACCTGTGTATCACCTGTGTACTACCTGTGTATCACCTGTGTTCTACCTGTGTATCACCTGTGTACTACCTGTGTATCACCTGTGTATCACCTGTGTATCACCTGTGTACTACCTGTGTATCACCTGTGTTCTACCTGTGTACTACCTGTTTATCACCTGTGTACTACCTGTGTATCACTTGTGTTCTACCTGTGTATCACCTGTGTATCACCTGTGTACTACCTGTGTATCACCTGTGTATCACCTGTGTACTACCTGTGTACTACCTGTGTATCACCTGTGTGTCACTTGTGTACTACCTGTGTACTACCTGTGTATCACCTGTGTATCACCTGTGTGTCACCTGTGTACTACCTGTGTACTACCTGTGTATCACCTGTGTGTCACTTGTGTACTACCTGTGTACTACCTGTGTACTACCTGTGTACTACCTGTGTATCACCTGTGTATCACCTGTGTATCACCTGTGTTCTACCTGTGTACTACCTGTGTATCACCTGTGTACTACCTGTGTATCACCTGTGTATCACCTGTGTACTACCTGTGTATCACATGTGTATCACCTGTGTATCACCTGTGTACTACCTGTGTATCACCTGTGTATCACCTGTGTATCACCTGTGTACTACCTGTGTACTACCTGTGTATCACCTGTGTGTCACTTGTGTACTACCTGTGTACTACCTGTGTATCACCTGTGTACTACCTGTGTATCACCTGTGTGTCACTTGTGTACTACCTGTGTACTACCTGTGTATCACCTGTGTATCACCTGTGAATCACCTGTGTTCTACCTGTGTACTACCTGTGTATCACCTGTGTACTACCTGTGTATCACCTGTGTATCACCTGTGTACTACCTGTGTACTACCTGTGTATCACCTGTGTATCACCTGTGTACTACCTGTGTACTACCTGTGTATCACCTGTGTGTCACTTGTGTACTACCTGTGTACTACCTGTGTATCACCTGTGTGTCAC
This sequence comes from Notolabrus celidotus, assembly GCF_009762535.1. Classification (NCBI taxonomy): domain Eukaryota; kingdom Metazoa; phylum Chordata; class Actinopteri; order Labriformes; family Labridae; genus Notolabrus; species Notolabrus celidotus. Next base: position 45,710 of record NW_023260019.1, on the reverse strand, counting down.
TTGTGTACTACCTGTGTACTACCTGTATCACCTGTGTATCACCTGTGTATCACCTGTGTGTCACTTGTGTACTACCTGTGTACTACCTGTGTTCCTCACCTCAAACAGTCTCAGGATGTTGGCCACCATGATGGACACAGAGCTGGCAGATGCCCCGATCACGCCCACCACCCTCTCTGGTTTTCGGATGAGGGGCGGTTCTCCGTTGGAGCAGCGAATGTCGGACGTGTCCTTCTGGATCAAGGCCTGGACGAAGGTGAGCGACTGTTCCAGGGCGTAGGTGTCTCTGGAGCAGGTGTCCAGGATCCGGGCCCCCAGGGTGATGTTGGGCAGCAGCTCGGGGTCGCTGTTGATCTGGTCCAGAGCGTACATCATGGCCTCCATTCGGTGGATCCCCTTCTCCTTCTTCAGCTCGCCGCAGGGCAGACCGTGGGGGCCGCGAGCATGGATAGGGAACAGCCCCCCCAGAGTGATGTCACCAGGTATCTTGATGGAGTGAGGATGGATGTGCTGGTGGGAGGCGCTCACCTGGAACACCTGTCCACCAATCCAGATCCAGAGAGAAAGGAAGAGGCGGGGCCACGGTGAGGACTGACTGAGGCTCTGTCCAATCCCAAATAAGACAGGCTGATGATGATGAAGAAGGTGATGATGAAGATGATGGTGCACTGGGTGGGGGAAGGAGGTGGGCCTCGATGATGTCATACTGAGGTAATGTTTAGGTGAACGTTTTCATCCTGCTGTGGCCACCTGAAGAGAGATAAATCAATCAAGTCTGGTCCTGCTGGAGGTTTCTGCCTGTTAAAGGAAGTTTGTCTAACATGAGTCTGGTCCTGCTGGAGGTTTCTGCCTGTTAAAGGAAGTTTGTCTAACATGAGTCTGGTCCTGCTGGAGGTTTCTGCCTATTAAAGGAAGTTTGTCCTTGCCACTGTAACTTGCTAAATGCTGCAAAGTGCTCTGCTCATGGTGGATTAAGATGAGACCACACTGAGTCCTGTCTGTAAGATGGGACTGGATCTGATCCGGTCTTGATGTTGGGTCTTTGTTAATAATAGAACATAGAGTCCGGTCTAGACTGGCCCTGTTTGGAGTCTGAGGAGAATGTTTGTTGTGATTTGGTGATTTATGAATAAAGATTGATTGATTTTGATCATTAGTGTAAAGAAACTTGAATCTAGTAAAAATAAATATTTATCATTTTATTAAAGTTTCACCTTCAGATTAATATTTTATCAAACTGTAAAACTTTAAATTCATCAATATTTATATTTTGGTTGTTTCGGTTTAAAATCGATCAGCTGCTGATTCATGATCATTAAAAACTGTTACAGAGAGCCCACTTCTCAAAGAGGTCTGCCTGAGTCAGACTCTGGGGGGACAGAGCTGTGGAGTCAGACTCTGGTCTCTCTGCCTGAAAACGATCCGGTCTCTCTGCAGTTCCCTTCCCACCGATCACAGCCCCCCCCCCCCCCCCCCCCCCCCCCCCCGGTCTCTCTGGTCTCCCCGGTCTCTCCTGTCTAACGGGTCTCGGTGGACCCATACCTCTGATCACAGTAAACTTACCGGAGCGGAATCCCGTCTCCTCCAGGTGTAATCCCAGGCTGATCCCGATCCGGAATCTGGTCCCGGTCCGCTCTGCTGGTCTGATCCGGTAAACAGTCCCGGAGAGTCCGTCAGGTCCAAAACTGTAAAGTCCTCCCGCTCCAACAAAGACCTGAACCCGTCTGTCTCTCTGCTTAATTACAACATGACCGTGTGTGTGTGTGTATGTGTGTGTGTGTGTGTGTGTGTATTTGTGTATGTGTGTGCGTGCGTGTGTGTGTGTGTGTATGTGTGTATTTGTGTGTATTTGTGTGTTTGTGTGTGTTTATGTGACTGTGTGTGTATTTGTGTGTGGGTGTGTGTCTGTGTGTGTATTTGTATATGTGTGTGTGTTTATGTGAGTGTGTATGTATGTGTGTGTATCTGTATGTGTTTGTGTGCATGTGTGTGTATCTGTATGTGTGTGTGTGTGCGTGTGTTTGTGTATTTGTACGTGTGTGTGTGCGTGTGTTTGTGTATTTGTATGTGTGTGTTTATGTATGTGTGTGTGTGTGTGTGTGTGTGTGTGAGCTCTGTGATCAGCAGCCTGTCTGTGTTTCCTGTGCTCAGAGCGCCCTCTGCTGGTGACAGTGGACCTGTTCAGGTGTCAGACAGGTGAGCAGTTTTCCTCCTGAGCCGTTCAGAGACTCTGAAACCAGATTTAATCAGAAAATCCAGTTTAGCTCATCCTGATCAAACCACCTCTTGGTGTTGTTGAATTTAAGGGAAGAATGTGGATCCACCGATCCTGATCCTGATCCTGATCCTGGTCCCAGCTCAGGGCTGGATTAGTTTACAGGGACGACATGTGGGAAAACTTTCAAACTGAACCAAAAGTTTATTTGTGATCAGGTTTTAATAATCCAGATTTATTCAAAACTATCAAACTAAACGGGAATATCTGATTGAAAAACAACAGATGAATTAATCCAGAATATTCTGATCCAGATTAAAATAACCAGGTTCAGGAAGGAGGTCCAGCAGACTGAGCGGATCCACCTTCAGACAGGAAACTATGAGATTCAGGTTCAGCTGGTCCGACACAACAAACCCTAACCCTCCTTCCCTAACCCTCCTTCCCTAACCCTCCTTTACTAACCCTCCTTCCCTAACCCTCCTTCCCTAACCCTCCTTTACTAACCCTCCTTTACTAACCCTCCTTTACTAACCCTCCCTCCCTAACCCTCCTTCACTAACCCTCCTCCACTAACCCTCCTTCACTAACCCTCCTCCACTAACCCTCCTTCCCTACCCTCCTTCCCTAACCCTCCTTCCCTAACCCTCCTTCTATAACCCTCCTTCCCTAACCCTCCTTCTCTAACCCTCCTTCCCTAACCCTCCTTCACTAACCCTCCTTCACTAACCTTCCTTTCCTAACCCTTCTTCACTAACCCTCCTTCACTAACCCTCCTTCCCTAACCCTCCTTCACTAACCCTCTTTCCCTAACCCTCCTTCCCTAACCCTCCTTTACTAACCCTCCTTCCCTAACCCTCCTTCACTAACCCTCCTTCCCTAACCCTCCTTCACTAACCCTCCTTTACTAACCCTCCTTTACTAACCCTCCTTTACTAACCCTCCTTCCCTACTTCCCTAACCCTCCTTCTCTAACCCTCCTACCCTAACCCTCCTTCACTAACCCTCCTTCCCTACCCTCCTTCCCTAACCCTCCTTTCCCTAACCCTCCTTCCCTACCCTCCCTCCCTAACCCTCCTTCACTAACCCTCCTTCCCTACCCTCCTTCCCTAACCCTCCTTCCCTACCCTCCCTCCCTAACCCTCCTTCACTAACCCTCCTTCCCTAACCCTCCTTCCCTAACCCTCCCTCACTAACCCTCCTTTACTAACCCTCCTTCCCTACTTCCCTAACCCCCCTTCTCTAACCCTCCTTCTCTAACCCTCCTTCACTAACCCTCCTTCACTAACCCTCCTTTCCTAACCCTTCTTCACTAACCCTCCTTCCCTAACCCTCCTTCACTAACCCTCTTTCCCTAACCCTCCTTTACTAACCCTCCTTCCCTAACCCTCCTTCCCTAACCCTCCTTCCCTAACCCTCCTTCCCTACCCTCCCTCCCTAACCCTCCTTCACTAACCCTCTTTCTCTAACCCTCCTTCCCTAACCCTCCTTCCCTACCCTCCTTCCCTAACCCTCCTTCCCTACCCTCCCTCCCTAACCCTCCTTCACTAACCCTCCTTCACTAACCCTCCTTCCCTACCCTCCTTCCCTAACCCTCCTTCCCTACCCTCCCTCCCTAACCCATCATGTACAAACAGAGTCATTGTAAAAAAAAAATGATAATAAATAAACAGCTTTAATATTTTATATACTGTAAATATTTCCACAATATAAGTTGTAAACATACTTGTACACATGAACAAGATATAGTTTATTTTCCATTCTTTGACTGATACCTGAAGTAAACAGATCATTTATAGCATCAGATACGGTGCAGTGCTTTCTTGGCAGATGGAAGAAAAGTTAAAGAACAGCATAGAGGGGAAGGATCCGTCATGCAGTGCTGTACGTCACAGATAACTTTGGTATCATGTCCACCAACACCAAGCTTATTCCATTGAGAAGAGAAAACACCTCAGAGTCTCATGAAGGGTTAACTCTAACACACCTCAGAGTCTCATGAAGGGTTAACTCTAACACCTCAGAGTCACATGAAGGGTTAACTCTAACAACTCAGTCACATGAAGGGTTAACTCTAACACCTCAGAGTCACATGAAGGGTTAACTCTAACACCTCAGAGTCACATGAAGGGTTAACTCTAACACCTCAGAGTCACATGAAGGGTTAACTCTAACAACTCAGAGTCACATGAAGGGTTAACTCTAACACCTCAGAGTCACATGAAGGGTTAACTCTAACACCTCAGAGTCACATGAAGGGTTAACTCTAACACCTCAGAGTCACATGAAGGGTTAACTCTAACACCTCAGAGTCACATGAAGGGTTAACTCTATCACACCTCAGAGTCACATGAAGGGTTAACTCTAACACCTCAGAGTCACATGAAGGGTTAACTCTAACACCTCAGAGTCACATGAAGGGTTAACTCTAACACCTCAGAGTCACATGAAGGGTTAACTCTAACACCTCAGAGTCACATGAAGGGTTAACTCTAACACACCTCAGAGTCACATGAAGGGTTAACTCTAACACCTCAGAGTCACATGAAGGGTTAACTCTAACACCTCAGAGTCACATGAAGGGTTAACTCTAACACACCTCAGAGTCACATGAAGGGTTAACTCTTACACACCTCAGAGTCACATGAAGGGTTAACTCTTACACACCTCAGAGTCACATGAAGGGTTAACTCTAACACCTCAGAGTCACATGAAGGGTTGACTCTAACACCTCAGAGTCACATGAAGGGTTAACTCTAACACCTCAGAGTCACATGAAGGGTTAACTCTAACACCTCAGAGTCACATGAAGGGTTAACTCTTACACACCTCAGAGTCACATGAAGGGTTAACTCTAACACACCTCAGAGTCACATGAAGGGTTAACTCTAACACACCTCAGAGTCACATGAAGGGTTAACTCTAACACACCTCAGAGTCACATGAAGGGTTAACTCTAACACCTCAGAGTCACATGAAGGGTTAACTCTTACACAGTCAATCAGGTAGCAGGTGTGTCACCTGTTCAGATCTCAGGAAACAGCTCCTGAACCAGGTTTATAGATTAATCTGGATCAGACTCAGCTGTGTGTAGTTACATTCATCAGAACCTTTGAACATGTCGATCCAGACTTCAGGGAGACTCCTGGAGCTCGCCGTCTCTCTGTCGGGGAACATTCAGATTAAAGAACTCTGTTTGTTTCTTTAGCTTAGCATCAATGAAGACCAGGAAGGACCCTCACATACAGACTCAGGACAGTGACTCCAACAGAAATCCTGATCGCTGGTTGTCGTCTCAGATCATTATAATATTTCTCTACGTTTATAAAAAATATTCCTAACCCTGAAAACAAAATCCTAAAAAGTAAATCATTAACAAGTTTTGAAATATTAAAAATCTATGAAACAGACAAACTGTTGGTGAAGCTCCACCCAAAACCTCTAACGGGCCCCTCCCACGGGGCAGTGGGAGGGGCCTCATGATTGGATACAGCAGCAAGCTTTGAGACACGCTCCCATGACTACCATAGAAACACCAACAGTATGTTACCATGGTTACAGATCACACAAACAATCAGAGGTACATAAACAACATCATGAGAAATTACGCCTGAACGTTTTAAAGACGCCTGAACGTTTTAAAGACGCCTGAACGCTTTAAAGACGCCTGAACGTTTTAAAGACGCCTGAACGCTTTAAAGATGCCTGAACGCTTTAAAGACGCCTGAACGTTTTAAAGACGCCTGAACGTTTTAAAGACGCCTGAACGTTTTAAAGACGCCTGAACGCTTTAAAGACGCCTGAACGTTTTAAAGACGTCTGAGCGTTTTACAGACGCCTGAACGTTTTAAAGACGCCTGAACGTTTTAAAGACGCCTGAACGCTTTAAAGACGTCTGAACGCTTTAAAGACGCCTGAACGTTTTAAAGACGCCTGAACGTTTTAAAGACGCCTGAACGTTTTAAAGACGCCTGAACGTTTTAAAGACGCCTGAACGCTTTAAAGACGCCTGAACGTTTTAAAGACGCCTGAACGCTTTAAAGACGCCTGAACGTTTTAAAGACGCCTGAGTGTTTTAAAGACGCCTGAAAGCTTTAAAGACGCCTGAACGTTTTAAAGACGCCTGAACGTTTTAAAGACGCCTGAACGTTTTAAAGACGTCTGAACGCTTTAAAGACGCCTGAACGCTTTAAAGACGCCTGAACGTTTTAAAGACGCCTGAGTGTTTTAAAGACGTCTGAACGCTTTAAAGACGCCTGAACGTTTTAAAGACGCCTGAACGCTTTAAAGACGCCTGAACGCTTTAAAGACGTCTGAACGCTTTAAAGACGCCTGAACGTTTTAAAGACGTCTGAACATTTTAAAGACGCCTGAACGTTTTAAAGACGTCTGAACATTTTAAAGACGCCTGAACGCTTTAAAGACGCCTGAACGTTTTAAAGACGCCTCAACGTTGTAAAGACGCCTGAACGCTTTAAAGACGCCTGAACGTTTTAAAGACGCCTCAACGTTGTAAAGACGCCTGAACGCTTTAAAGACGCCTGAACGCTTTAAAGACGCCTGAACGTTTGAAAGATGCCTGAACGTTTGAAAGACGCCTGAACGCTTTAAAGACGCCTGAACGTTTTAAAGACGCCTCAACGTTGTAAAGACGCCTGAACGCTTTAAAGACGCCTGAACGCTTTAAAGACGCCTGAACGTTTTAAAGACGCCTGAACGTTTTAAAGACGCCTGAACGCTTTAAAGACGCCTCAACGTTGTAAAGACGCCTGAACGCTTTAAAGACGCCTGAACGCTTTAAAGACGCCTGAACGTTTGAAAGATGCCTGAACGTTTTAAAGACGCCTGAACGCTTTAAAGACGCCTGAACGTTTGAAAGACGCCTGAACGTTTGAAAGACGCCTGAACGTTTGAAAGACGCCTGAACGCTTTAAAGACGCCTGAACGCTTTAAAGACGCCTGAACGCTTTAAAGATGCCTGAACGCTTTAAAGACGCTTCAACGTTTTAAAGACGCCTGAACGCTTTAAAAGACGCCTGAACGCTTTAAAGACGCCTGAACGTTTTAAAGATGCCTGAACGTTTGAAAGACGCCTGAACGTTTGAAAGACGCCTGAACGCTTTAAAGACGCCTGAACGTTTTAAAGATGCCTGAACGCTTTAAAGACGCCTGAACGTTTTAAAGATGCCTGAACGTTTGAAAGACGCCTGAACGTTTGAAAGACGCCTGAACGCTTTAAAGACGCCTGAACGCTTTAAAGACGCCTCAACGTTTTAAAGACGCCTGAACGCCCTGATGTCACCTTACTGAACAGGAAGTTTAAATCTGAAGTAAACGTTGTGAGTCTTTACAATGAAAGGAAAGGAAATGATGAGCAGCAGTATTTGACCTCTCATGGACCTCAGTGTTTGGTACAACACTCTACAGTAAATATATCTACAGTATCACAGTCTGAGTGTACAACACACACATGCAGAACAGCAGGAAGGAGCTCCAGACTTTCAGAATAAGAGTCTTTCAGAATTAAATGGCTTCTCTTTGATTTGTTTCAGATAAATATCACTGGAGGTTCGATCTCCAGCGGCAGTGAAAACATTAAAAACACGTTAACGAACCCGTCATCCTGTGACATCATCAGCACTGATGTCACTGCGGTGAGTTTACGTCAGGTTAACGAGCTGCTGCAGAGTTCAGGTGTAAAAACAGGTGGAACGTGACTGTATCCAGGTGTTTCCATGACAACAAGGCAGCATCCCAGAACTCTTGGTTGTCAAGGATCCTGATAAAGTTTTTAAAAACTTGGTTTGAATCCGTGAAATGGAAGACAGATTTCAGTCCATGTCCCTTTAAGTCAATCATCGCTTCATGAGTTCAGGTCAATCTGTTGTCATAACAACAACATGCTGTGATGGGATCATTATTGCTTGGTTTTACTTCCTGTTCCTCAACAGCAGACCCCATCTCCTCAATGATGTCATACTGATGAACCCCGCCTCCTGGGTAAAGTCAGAAGAGCAGACTCCGCCTCCTGGTCGGACTCTCGGCTGCTGTAAACAAAACATTAATCATCCTTAATTCAAAAATAAACAACAGCAAATAAACAACAAACAAACAACAACAAATACACAACAAACAAAGATCAACAAACAAACAACAACAAACAACAACAAATACACAACAAACAAAGATCAACAAATACATAACAAATACACAACAACAAATAAAGAACAAACAAAGAACAACAAATACACAAAAAATACACAACAGCAAATACACAACAACAACAAACAAATAACAAATACAAATGTGTGCGTCAGTGTATGTGTGTGAGTCAGTGTGTGTGTGTGTGTGTGTGTGTGTGTTAGTGTGTATGTGCGTGTGTGTATGTGTGTGTTACCTGTCTCAGGTGGGACCGGCGCTCTGACTGTCTCTCTCTCCAGGTGAATCTCTGGCAGACTGAAGATGGACGTTGCTGAAATAAGCATCAGAGTAAGACTTGGTGATGTCATCATACACCGTGATGTCATCGATTTAAAGCAGGAAATGTTCCAACTTACTGTCAGGAAGTGACATCACTCTGCTGCCAAGGTTACTGAAGTAAGGATGAGACATGGAGTCTTGGGCAGAGATCCTCTTCTTCCCTTCAAACTTAAAATAAGAAACAATATGACGTGATGATGTCACTTCCTCTTTGAGTTCAGTGTTCTGTGAACACATTAACATTACAATAAATCATGTTTACAAATCAATAATTATAATTATTATATGTCTAATGTATAATAATTATTATGTTATCATTAATAGAATGATATAATCAGGATTCCTGTTATTGTTTATTATTTGGTTGGCCTGTGTCGAGTACAGAAAGTTATAAACCGAGCCGAGGATCAGATTCTGATCGGGCTCTAAAAAAAGATACATTTACTCCACAGGAATTGTTTGTTTGTTTGTTTGTTTGTTTGTTTGTTTGTCCAAATAAATCCCTCTCTGCCCGAATATCAATGACAACCCAATGAAACTGACACGCACACGTCAAGCCCAGAGAGACCTTCAGGGAACAACAGGTATGAGACGTTTACTGACCTGTAGGAACTTTGACAACAGCTCCACACCTTCACTGCTGAGCCTGAAGACACACATACACACACACACACACACACACACACACACACACACACACACACACACGCACGCACAGACACACAAACACAGATCAGTCTTTTCTTACTTTTTGTTTGTTCAAACAACAAATACACAGACAAAAAAACACTGCTGTGTACCTGTGTTTGTCACAGCTGTGTACCTGTGTTTGTCACAGCTGTGTACCTGTGTTTGTCACAGCTGTGTACCTGTGTTTGTCACAGCTGCTGTGTACCTGTGTTTGTCACAGCTGTGTACCTGTGTTTGTCACAGCTGCTGTGTACCTGTGTTTGTCACAGCTGTGTACCTGTGTGTGTCACAGCTGCTGTGTACCTGTGTTTGTCACAGCTGTGTACCTGTGTTTGTCACAGCTGTGTACCTGTGTTTGTCACAGCTGCTGTGTACCTGTGTTTGTCACAGCTGTGTACCTGTGTCACAGCTGTGTACCTGTGTTTGTCACAGCTGTATACCTGTGTGTCACAGCTGTGTACCTGTGTTTGTCACAGCTGTGTACCTGCATGTGTCACAGCTGTATACCTGTGTGTGTCACAGCTGTATACCTGTGTCACAGCTGTGTACCTGTGTGTGTCACAGCTGTGTACCTGCATGTGTCACAGCTGTATACCTGTGTGTGTCACAGCTGTGTACCTGTGTGTGTCACAGCTGTGTACCTGCGTGTGTCACAGCTGTGTACCTGTGTGTGTCACATCTGTATACCTGCATGTGTCACAGCTGTATACCTGTGTGTGTCACAGCTGTGTACCTGCGTGTGTCACAGCTGTATACCTGTGTGTGTCACAGCTGTGTACCTGTGTGTGTCACAGCTGTGTACCTGTGTGTGTCACAGCTGTGTACCTGTGTTTGTCACAGCTGTGTACCTGTGTGTTTCACAGCTGTATACCTGCGTGTGTCACAGCTGTATACCTGTGTGTGTCACAGCTGTGTACCTGTGTGTTTCACAGCTGTATACCTGCATGTGTCACAGCTGTGTACCTGTGTGTGTCACAGCTGTGTAGCTGTGTGTGTCACAGCTGTGTACCTGTGTGTGTCACAGCTGTGTACCTGTGTTTGTCACAGCTGTGTACCTGTGTGTTTCACAGCTGTATACCTGCGTGTGTCACAGCTGTATACCTGTGTGTGTCACAGCTGTATACCTGTGTGTTTCACAGCTGTATACCTGCATGTGTCACAGCTGTGTACCTGTGTGTGTCACAGCTGTGTACCTGCGTGTTTCACAGCTGTATACCTGCGTGTGTCACAGCTGTGTACCTGTGTTTGTCACAGCTGTGTACCTGCGTGTTTCACAGCTGTATACCTGTGTGTGTCACAGCTGTGTACCTGCATGTGTCACAGCTGTATACCTGTGTGTCACAGCTGTGTACCTGTGTTTGTCACAGCTGTGTACCTGCGTGTTTCACAGCTGTATACCTGCGTGTGTCACAGCTGTGTACCTGGGAGTGTGTGTGCTCAGTCTCTCCGCTCTGTATTGAGGGTAGCTGTAAGTCACAAAGTCGTGGTTTGAACTGATCCCAGGCCAGCTCTGCTCTGTGGGCGTACCTGCACACAAACACAGATACACACTTTATATTCACAACTAACTTTACAATGTACTACTAACAAACAATATACACACAAAGTACACACACACACACACACACACACACACACACACACACACACATACACACACTCACACACACACACACACACACACACACACACAGGACATTGAGAATAACCAAAGCTGATTGGCTCACCAAGAAGTTTAAAGATGAAGTGAAGCTCCTCCTCCACCGTCGAACCAGGAAACAGAGGACGACCTGTCGCCATCTCATAGAAGATACAACCCACACCCCTACAGACAGTCAGGCAGACAGACAGACAGACAGGCAGGAAGGCAGACAGAAGGACAGACAGACAGACAGACAGGCAGGCAGGCAGACAGACAGACAGGCAGACAGACAGACAGACAGACAGACAGACAGACAGGCAGACAGACAGGCAGGAAGGCAGACAGACAGACAGACAGACAGGCAGGAAGGCAGACAGAAGGACAGACAGACAGACAGACATGCAGACAGACAGGCAGGCAGGCAGACAGACAGGCAGGAAGGCAGACAGACAGACAGACAGGCAGGAAGGCAGACAGAAAGACAGACAGACAGACAGACAGGCAGGCAGGCAGACAGGCAGACAGACAGGCAGGCAGGCAGACAGGCAGACAGACAGGCAGACAGGCAGACAGGCAGGCAGACAGGCAGACAGACAGGCAGGCAGGCAGACAGACAGGCAGGAAGGCAGAGAGACAGACAGACAGGCAGGCAGGCAGACAGGCAGGCAGACAGGCAGGCAGACAGGCAGACAGACAGGCAGGCAGGCAGACAGACAGGCAGGAAGGCAGAGAGACAGACAGACAGACAGACAGGCAGACAGACAGGCACACAGACAGGCACACAGACAGGCAGGCAGGCAGACAGACAGACAGACAGACAGACAGACAGACAGACAGACAGACAGACAGACAGACAGAGTAATTTAGTATGACTGCATTAGTACTACAAAGTTTTGCCGTGGTCACACAGAGTACCATAACAGTACTTCAGTAGTACTGCAGGACTGACCACATGTCGATGTGGGTGGAGTAATCGGTGCTGCCCAGCAGGATGTCCGGCGGTCTGTACCACAGTGTCACCACCTCGTTAGAGTACGTCTTTGTCGGGATCGACTTTGCTCTCGCCAAACCTGAAACAGGCAGAACACGTGTTTGGCACTTCGTTCCAGTCCCTTAAAGCGCTAAGGGACTCATGTTGAGTGTAAACAGACAAACAGCTGCTGTCAGTCTGCATGTTGATCTAGTACACAGTAGTATATATGTCTAGTATAAAGGGATGCACTGATGTATAGCACAGTAGTATATATGTCTAGTATAAAGGGATGCACTGATGTATAGCACAGTAGTATATATGTCTAGTATAAAGGGATGCACTGATGTATAGTACACAGTAGTATATATGTCTAGTATAAAGGGATGCACTGATGTATAGTACAGTAGTATATATGTCTAGTATAAAGGGATGCACTGATGTATAGCACAGTAGTATATATGTCTAGTATAAAGGGATGCACTGATGTATAGTACAGTAGTATATATGTCTAGTATAAAGGGATGCACTGATGTATAGTACACAGTAGTATATATGTCTAGTATAAAGGGATGCACTGATGTATAGCACAGTAGTATATATGTCTAGTATAAAGGGATGCACTGATGTATAGTACACAGTAGTATATATGTCTAGTATATCTCTCTTCTCATCCTTAGTACTCTCAGCTGACTTCTTCTTCCTGCTCAGAGGAAAGGAGTCAAGCTCACCAAAGTCAGCCAGTTTGAGCTCTCCTCGCTCGTTGATCAGGAGGTTTTGGGGTTTCAGGTCTCTGTGGAGAACTTTCCTCCGATGACAATACGACAAACCACGTAGCAACTGAAAAAGGAAGAGCTGAGAGAAAAACAAAGCCGTCACCAAAGAGCAGAGAGCGCTGCAGAGTGACCCACAGAGCAGCCTACAGAGTGACCCACAGAGCAGAGAGCGCTGATCCACAGAGCAGAGAGCGCTGCAGAGTGACCCACAGAGCAGCCTACAGAGTGACCCACAGAGCAGCCTACAGAGTGACCCACAGAGCAGAGAGCGCTGATCCACAGAGCAGAGAGCGCTGCAGAGTGACCCACAGAGCAGCCTACAGAGTGACCCACAGAGCAGCCTACAGAGTGACCCACAGAGCAGCCTACAGAGTGACTCACAGAGCAGCCTACAGAGTGACTCACAGAGCAGCCTACAGAGTGACCCACAGAGCAGAGAGCGCTGCAGAGTGACCCACAGAGCAGCCTACAGAGTGACCCACAGAGCAGCCTACAGAGTGACCCACAGAGCAGCCTACAGAGTGACTCAGAGCAGCCTACAGAGTGACTCACAGAGCAGCCTACAGAGTGACCCACAGAGCAGCCTACAGAGTGACTCACAGAGCAGCCTACAGTGTGACCCACAGAGCAGCCTACAGAGTGACCCACAGAGCAGCCTACAGTGTGACCCACAGAGCAGCCTACAGAGTGACCCACAGAGCAGCCTACAGAGTGACCCACAGAGCAGCCTACAGAGTGACCCACAGAGCAGTCTACAGAGTGACCCACAGAGCAGCCTACAGTGTGACCCACAGAGCAGTCTACAGAGTGACCCACAGAGCAGCCTACAGTGTAACCCACAGAGCAGCCTACAGAGTGACCTACAGAGCAGCCTACAGAGTGATCCACAGAGGAGCCTACAGAGTGACCCACAGAGCAGCCTACAGAGTGACCCACAGTGCAGCCTACAGAGTGACCCACAGAGCAGCCTACAGAGTGACCCACAGAGCAGCCTACAGAGTGACCCACAGAGCAGCGTACAGTGTGACCCACAGGGCAGCCTACAGAGTGACCCACAGTGCAGCCTACAGAGTGACCCACAGAGCAGCCTACAGAGTGATCCACAGAGCAGCCTACAGAGTGACCCACAGAGCAGCCTACAGTGTGACCCACAGGGCAGCCTACAGAGTGACCCACAGGGCAGCCTACAGAGTGATCCACAGAGCAGCCTACAGAGTGACCCACAGGGCAGCCTACAGAGTGACCCACAGGGCAGCCTACAGAGTGACCCACAGAGCAGCCTACAGAGTGACCCACAGGGCAGCCTACAGAGTGACCCACAGAGCAGCCTACAGAGTGACCCACAGAGCAGCCTACAGAGTGACCCACAGAGCAGCCTACAGTGTGACCCACAGGGCAGCCTACAGAGTGACCCACAGTGCAGCCTACAGAGTGACCCACAGAGCAGCCTACAGAGTGACCCACAGAGCAGCCTACAGTGTGACCCACAGAGCAGCCTACAGTGTGACCCACAGTGCAGCCTACAGTGTGACCCACAGGGCAGCCTACAGAGTGACCCACAGAGCAGCCTACAGAGTGACCCACAGAGCAGCCTACAGAGTGACCCACAGAGCAGCCTACAGAGTGACCTACAGAGCAGCCTACAGAGTGACCCACAGAGCAGCCTACAGTGTGACCCACAGAGCAGCCTACAGAGTGACCTACAGAGCAGCCTACAGAGTGATCCACAGAGCAGCCTACAGTGTGACCCACAGAGCAGCCTACAGAGTGACCCACAGAGCAGCCTACAGAGTGACCTACAGAGCAGCCTACAGAGTGACCCACAGTAGTTCTGTGATGTTGTGGAGACTGTAACTTAGTACCAACAGATGTAGTGAAAGTATTCTTACTTTGACATTGTGGACATCGATGCTGTTTCCACAGTCGTCCAGATACTGTTTAAGATCTTTATCCTGAAAAATTAAAATAAGAAAAATCCTTCAACAATCAACACACCAAAAAAAACATAGACCTGTGTGTGTGTGTGTGTGTGTGTGTGTCTGTGTGTGTGTGTGTGTGTGTGTGTGTGTGTGTGTGTGTGTAGTGTGTGTGTGTGTGTGTGTGTGTGTGTGTGTCTGTGTCTGTGTGTGTGTGTGTGGCTCACCAGATACTCAAACACCAGGGTGAGGGATTTCTGGGTGTGGATGATGTCATGAAGGGTGACGATGTTGGCATGTTTCAGATCCTTCAAAAGAGACACTGAGGTAGAAAACACACACATTTACACACACACTTCTACAGATGACAATCAACATACACTGTTACGCTTCATACTACAGTTATACTGATGGTCCCTGTGCTTCCATTCGACACCAGCACCATGTTCAACAAAACTGTAGTATTACTGCATGGTCATTACTTGTGTTAGGGTATTACTGCAGTAATACCTTCTCTGATCGCAGTACAAGGAGCTCCTTCTTCGTGCTCAAGACGAATTTCTTTCAGAGCAACAAGATTCTCTGTGAGTTTACTGCGTCCTTTATACACTGTAGCATAAGTCCCCTGCAGACAGACAGGTGAGAGACAGACAGGTGAGAGACAGACAAGTTAGAAACAGACAGGTTAGAAACAGACCGGTGAGAAACAGTCAGGTGAGAAACAGTCAGGTGAGAAACAGTCAGGTGAGAAAAAGTCAGGTGAGAAACAGACAGGTGAGAAACAGACAGGTGAGAAACAGACAGGTGAGAAACAGACAGGTGAGAGACAGACAGGGGAGAGACAGACAAGTTAGAAACAGACCGGTGAGAAACAGTCAGGTGAGAAACAGTCAGGTGAGAAACAGTCAGGTGAGAAACAGTCAGGTGAGAAACAGTCAGGTGAGAAACAGACAGGTGAGAAACAGTCAGGTGATAAACAGACAGATAGACTCAGACTGCTATAGACTTAGACTGCTATAGACTCAGACTGTTATAGGCCCAGACTGTTATAGACTCAGACTGTTATAGGCTCAGACTGTTATAGGCTCAGACTGTTATAGACTCAGACTGTTATAGGCTCAGACTGTTATAGGCTCAGACTGTTATAGACTCAGACTGTTATAGGCTCAGACTGTTATAGGCTCAGACTGTTATAGACTCAGACTGTTATAGGCTCAGACTGTTATAGGCTCAGACTGTTATAGACTCAGACTGTTATAGGCTCAGACTGCTATAGGCTCAGACTGTTATAGACTCAGACTGTTATAGGCTCAGACTGTTATAGGCTCAGACTGCTATAGACTCAGACTGTTATAGGCTCAGACTGTTATAGGCTCAGACTGTTATAGGCTCAGACTGTTATAGGCTCAGACTGCTATAGACTCAGACTGTTATAGGCTCAGACTGTTATAGGCTCAGACTGTTATAGGCTCAGACTGCTATAGACTTAGACTGTTATAGGCTCAGACTGTTATAGACTCAGACTGTTATAGACTCAGGCTGTTATAGACTCAGACTGTTATAGACTCAGACTGCTATAGACTCAGACTGTTATAGACTCAGGCTGTTATAGACTCAGACTGTTATAGACTCAGACTGCTATAGACTCAGACTGTTATAGACTCAGACTGCTATAGGCTCAGACTGTTAAAGGCTCAAACTGTTATAGGCTCAGACTGCTATAGACTCAGACTGTTATAGACTCAGACTGCTATAGACTCAGACTGCTATAGGCTCAGACTGTTATAGACTCAGACTGCTATAGACTCAGACTGTTATAGACTCAGACTGCTATAGACTCAGACTGCTATAGACTCAGACTGTTATAGACTCAGACTGTTATAGGCTCAGACTGTTATAGACTCAGACTGTTATAGACTCAGACTGTTATAGGCTCAGACTGTTATAGACTCAGACTGTTATAGACTCAGACTGTTATAGACTCAGACTGCTATAGGCTCAGACTGTTATAGGCTCAGACTGTTATAGACTCAGACTGCTATAGACTCAGACTGCTATAGACTCAGACTGCTATAGACTCAGACTGCTATAGACTCAGACTGCTATAGGCTCAGACTGTTATAGACTCAGACTGCTATAGGCTCAGACTGTTATAGACTCAGACTGCTATAGACTCAGACTGCTATAGACTCAGACTGTTATAGACTCAGACTGTTATAGGCTCAGACTGTTATAGACTCAGACTGTTATAGGCTCAGACTACTTCAGTCTTAGACTGCTTGGGGTCCTTACAGACTGAGCTTGTGTCTCTCCCATGTTTTATTAATGCATGATAATAACCTTGAATGGTTTGTAGTTTCCTGTAGATGGCAGCTGTAGACCGGCCGGTCTTACTGACTTAAATAACATCACAGATCAGACCACGATAGTCTAGACCTGTTTTTTTTTGTGTCTTTCAGTCAGACCTAACCACAGGAAATCCCTCAACTGTTTGTGAACCTGCAGCTTAAGTCCAGAATCTATCAGGGACGAGCAGGGGAAGGGTTTTTGTATTCAAGCTCCTATAAGCAGTTTCCAGCTGGCTGTGAAACAGACTAAAATGAGCATTGATATATTTGAATATTCTCCATAAGTGAACAAGATTATTTCTTTAATGAAGCCCTAAACCTGCTGCAGCAGGGTGTGTGACAGACGAAGGGATGAACAGCACGCTGCTGAACCTGAGACTGTTACGTGGTCCGTCGGTCTGATTAGAGTCAGCACGGTGAAATGATCGTGTGAAGC
Organism: Notolabrus celidotus; assembly: GCF_009762535.1. Taxonomy (NCBI): domain Eukaryota; kingdom Metazoa; phylum Chordata; class Actinopteri; order Labriformes; family Labridae; genus Notolabrus; species Notolabrus celidotus. The sequence goes on along the minus strand of NW_023260019.1, from coordinate 28,237 downwards.
CTGGAGGTGAAAATCAGCCAAGACATGAGAGGAACGCTAACACTGACGCCTTTATCTAAAGCAGCTCACACGGTTTATTCTGCCTCATCAGGTGTGTCCTCACCTCGCCCAGTTTGTCCAGTTTGATGTATGTCTCCAGTTTCCCAAAACCAATCTCTGACTGCAAAGACAGACAGGTTTCACATTTCAACACTTCTCTATTGAGAGTAGGGAAGGACACGTGGTCGTATTATCTTTAGTAACGAGTGTCATGCAAGAGTGGAAGCACACATACCAAGGACGCTCTGCGCAGCCGCCGGCTGATTGGCTGATCAAACAGAGATGGACCAATCACATTAAACTTCTCCAGGTAACCGTCAGGAAGACGGATATCAGCCGGCAACGACAGCCGTTTGTTTATGTCCTGACACAGCAAAGACAGGGAGACAGAGAGAGACAAAGAGAGGGAGACAGGGAGAGACAAAGAGAGGGGGACAGGGACAGACAAGAGAGACAAAGAGGGAGACAGAGAGAGACAAAGAGGGAGAGAGGGAGAGACAAGGAGGGAGACAGGGAGAGACAAAGATAGGGGACAGGGACAGAGAAAGAGAGACAAAGAGGGAGACAGAGAGAGACAAAGAGGGAGAGAGGGAGAGACAAGGAGGGAGACAGGGAGAGACAAAGATAGGGGACAGGGACAGACAAGAGAGACAAAGAGGGAGACAGAGAGAGACAAAGAGGGAGAGAGGGAGAGACAA